>NC_051159.1:86547985-86743191 GCF_013339745.2 Dermacentor silvarum
TGGCATTCCGGACCCTCCCCAATGAAGCAGCTCGCCGGGCGATATCCGCGGAGTGGTCAGACGCCGCTTGCCGTCGACGGCTCAAAGCCTCCCGCTCCCGCGCAACGCTGAGAGAACGCCTCGCTCTAATCTATGGCCAAGCTCACACTATGACTTTTTTTGTAGGCGAGCGCGGCGCTCTTAGCCAGACGCGTGGCGAGTCACGTGGGTAGGCGGCGACACAGCTGCGGAAAGCGCATGCGCCAAGCCGGCGGCGGGGCTCGGCATGGCGAGTCACGTGATACGTTGCCAAGGCTACAGCGCAGTTGCGGTCAAGTGAAGGTCAAATTGCTGGCGACGGCTAAACCCGGCTCGACGAGCTCTGCGCGTCAATGAAGCCGCTAGCTCAAAGCGTACGATTATTCTATCAAAATCGTTTCTCGCTTCCGTCGTCTGCATGCGAACAAGCTGTCATCTGCTTCATTAGCTAGGATGCGTGTCCTCGGGAAATGGGATGAGTCATCATATATTGACGCCCAGGCACTTGCTTTCTACCTTGAGACAACATACGCGACCTACCAGTGATGATGAGCGCACGCTCTAGGCCGCGTTATTGCTATCTCGTGAAACGCAAGTGACTCCGCCCGACTCGTCTGGATGAGAAGCGGCCGAATATCATCAGTTGCGATTGTGCGCGCCGCAGGTATGCGCTTGCGCGACGCAGGCGCTGCCATCTCTTCTTCACTTCACTGCTTACTCGCCACCGCGAGGGGAAGCTTCCAGGCAGCGCCTTGCGTACATTTCTTCTTGTAAATTAAAAGCCCCCGTTGTCATAGCCTCTGATGACACGAAAAGTCAATAATCTTGATTAGGATACAAACGCAGCAGTGAAAAGTGTAGAAAGTCGCAGAAAGTTTCCTATGTTCAACCAATATTATTTCAAATAAACGTGTTTTTAATAAAAAATAATGGTCCAAAACACAAATGCCAACACCTCCTGAGAGGGATGCAAATTCTATGAGCACGCGTTATGAACAAAAGATTTTCACGGCCACAAACGACGGGGGAAATGCGGCGATACACATGCCTCTCTACCGCCATTGCATATGGCCGCTCATTACCATAATTCGTGCGGCTCGTCGTACAACAAATTATGGCGGAATATATCTACAATGGCGGCCCCGCGCAGCGTCACGCAACGTCAAATAGGTAACCCGTAAAAGAACGAGAGATTCTAAGATGCGCAGTCTGTTCGCTGTTTCCGGTTCGAGGAAGCGCAGCTGCCGCCACTGCTTCGCCGTTGAAGCCTATTGATGTGCTTGCAGCCCGGCTTTGTCACACTCGAAAATTACCCGGTTGCAGGCGCCTAGCAAAACCATGGTCGGCTGTTCAGCCGCTGGCTGCTCAAATTCCGGCGTTAAAGGTGAACTCACGTAACTACTGCCTTGCAGCATCCCCTGCTCAGTCAGGTGTGCACAAGCATCAGAGGGATGGCGGCCACTTCCAAAATTGAACCATCAGTGAACAAAAAGAAAATGAACACACAGAGCCACTCAGGCGGCGATGAGCTGTGTAAGGAATGATTCCCCAAGATATTTCTTTCTCTAACATTGACTCCCCCCCCCCCCAGCAACAATACCTATTTCAGTACTGGCATGCACACATAGAGGTATTAAGAAACCTGGTTTTATAGCGCAAAATTACACGGGACACAGCGACATGCATACATATTACTCATAACCAACTAGTCCACCTTAGTTCCTTGAACACAGACAGAGGAAATGCGCAGCCGTAATAGGTCGGCGATACGACCATTTCCCCAGCTTGTTGACATTAAAGCGAAAACTTCTAACTACGTACCTCTTCAAGTGAACTTCGAGTTTCGACCGAGAAATGCCATTGACAGCGTGCAGTTTTCAAACATTTTCAGCCCTTCATTTTATAATTACGCTAGCTGCGCCGTTACTAACAATATCGGTTGCAGCAACGATCACAGAGCGGTATTTGCCAGGCTGCTATAGCCATCGCCTCAGCACCCAATTTTCTAAGTAATGCTTGTATACCCTTGGTAAATTATTGGATAAAGATAGCTTTTTCATCTCTCTGACTGACGCGCAGGCAGAGCAGTCAGTGACGGTGCGTCCAAGCAGCGGCAAATGGGGTAGAGTTAAACCTGGCAGAAACAAAAAAAAGGCTGCCGGAAAGAAAACCAGAGTTCGTTTATGAATAAACGCGTATCCTTACCTTTCTTGGCTCGTCATCGTCGCGCCCAGAGTGAACTGAAACCTAGAAATCAACTGCATGAATGGTACGACATTGCTGGTCGACAAATCGGAGGGAAAGCTTCGCATGACTGACAGTTGAAACCGCGTAGAAAAACACGGGCTCCGGGCATACAGCCGATGCCGCCGCGTCGTCCGTCGAACCGGAAGCTGCTAGCAGATGGCGCGCCCCAAAATTCCCCGCGATTGCTCGTTTTATCGGTTACCTATTGACATTTACGAAACAGCTCTTCCTGTGACGCTCATCACGGCATATTCCTTCAGCCAATCAGCAAGCTCACAAGGCGGCTATCTTGGACCGCCACCACATATTCGCAAAATTGCAGATCCAATTTCTGGCTTCTGCACGCTACCATTCACTTTCTTTTTAAAGCGCTATAGTCGCAATATAGACAGATATCAAGGACCAAACAAAAAAAACTATTAGGCGATAAAAGTGGCAGCTCTCGTCGCGTTTCGTCATTTTGATGAAAACGCAATTTGCAAAACTTCCGTTTCCCCGCACAAATTTCAACGCACGTGACCGTTCGACAGCGAATCAGATAGTCAACATGGCGGATAGTGGCGATAGTGCACCCGCCATGCGTGTCGAGAATAGAGCCCTAAATGTATTTTTTTCATCCCCTTGGATGGCCATTTTCTGCGATCTCTTGGCTTTTTTTTTTTTTTCACTGGATTGGAGCGTATAAAATGCGGGCCGGCGCATCGCCAAGCATTTCATGCCAAGAGCCGGTATTTTGTAGCGATGCCTTTCCGATGCTAATGCTTTTTCGCGCTTTTCGCGCTTTTCGCGCTTGGTCAGTGGTCATATAGCGACGGTCCGCTCACAGTATAAACGGCATCAGCCGGCCGTGAGCGGTGGATGAGAAGTCTAGTATAGAATAAAGCATAACGCATCACTACGAAATACCGGCCCAGTTGTGAACAGTGCTTGCCACACTAGCGATCACCTAATTTGTTCTTTTTTCGAAGACACTAGTTTGCCCAATAAGTAGTTGCTGCCGGAATCCCTGCGTCCTCATTTCTATACATGTGACAATATGCTTGCGTTGCGTTTGAAGACTGCTTGCTTTGCGCCTGTGACCCGACGTGGTGGCGTATAGTGGATATGGCGTTGCGCTGCCAAGCCCGAGGGCGCGGGATCGAATCCCGGCCGCAGGGGCTGGATTTCAACGGGGTTAAATGCAAAAACGCCCGTGTACCATGAATTGGGTGCCCGTGTAAAGAACCACAGGTGGTCAAAATTAATCCGGTGTCCCCCACTACGGCGTGTCTCATAGTCATGTTTTGGCTAGAAAATTTCAGAATTTTATTTCTTTTTTTTCTTTCTTTCAGTTTTTTTTTTTTTTTTTTTTGCTGTGGGTCTATATCTGGGAGTTTCACAGCCATCTCCACTGCGTGGTTTTCTTACCTTAATGGCGCAGTCAGCGTTAACGAAGCTACGGTAGCAAATTAACTCATTACAATATAATGTACAAAGCGCTCGTGTGTCCACCTTCACTGTGTCCTTGTACGCGCTGCAAATTTCAGTAGGAATACAATGTTTGATTAAACTGAATAACATATTTAATTCTACATTATAGATTGGCTCCTCTTTGGGTACTCGCTGATTGATTCAACTTTTTTTCAATTATACGAGTAAATACATATATTCTTCATTTGTATAGCCTGTGCGAACTGCAGATTTTTTCTGGGTTCTGTTTCTGGGTTCTGCTTTCTGTTAATTATCCTTCCCTTGATGTCTTTTCCAATGGAATCGATAGTTAACTTCATATATTTTCTGATTTTTCTTTTGTATTGCAAACAGCACTTCTTAGGCTGGAAAGGGCGAGTCAGTCTGTTCTCACAGCTTCTTTCTCTTCTCTCCTAGAAATTTGATAGAAATGTCATCACACATTTGATCAAAATAATAAACCTCGGTTTGAATAAGGTGCACAGAATTCTGCTTCTTGAAAGACAAAGCAATACGGTTGTCCGAGATCTCTCTTGAAGAATCCGGAGAAGTACAAGGAAAAGTGAAATGTACAGATACAACTCGCACAAAAAATCTCGTTGAAGAATTTAGCAATTTTCGTTTTTCTTTGCAGCCTAAAGCGGGTTTCATCGACTTCATGGATAATTTCGTGGCAGTTCCTGGGAACAATGCGGCTTTGTCTGCTATCTTTCTTTATGAAGTGCTGCAGAGATACAAAATCCCATTTGTAGTAATAGACATTTCTTCTAGATTTGCCGAGAGAGCAAAGAAACAAAAAATAAATTACCAGCTCAATTGCACTCTTTTGAATAGAGCTAGCAGTTCCATTGTTCAAGGGTCGGCAACGTTCGTCCTGGATTGTCCTGGTTTGTATAACAGAACACCAATCGTGTATCGGCTTCATTTTGGTGAACAATGTACAAGCGGAACGTGTGTATGGGCTCAGGGAAAAAGAGTGCTTGGGGTAGGGGGCGATGGATTGTAGTCTTTTTCACATTAGGAGAACTGAGAAAACTAGAACATGGCAGAGCCTAACACCGCGAAACCGTGTTTCCTAGGTTCATAAGTATTCAAGACGTATTTGGTGCACAGTATATAGTATAGAACCTCTCAAATTTCCCAGTACCTCCGGAAACAATTGTACAGGCAATGGTGAGGACAACTGAGAACGACACAATGTACCTCAAATCAACAAACTCAGACGTAAAAGAGCAGCCATTACGATTGAGCGATCAGTTGATTGATTGATTGCTGAATTCTGTAATAACCGGGAAGTACTCGAACCAATAGTGTGCGTGCATTTCACTATGGTGCTAAGAACTGGCACTCATTACGCTCTCTAGATAGCTTCTCTTTGCCTCAGTGTCTGTAATCTGAATGTGAAACTACTGTAATCTTCGACTCCTGTGCTCCGCTTTCACGACTTTAGAGGATCCCGATGTGTGAAACTAGTGTTTCAGTCGGAAACCTTGCCAACACACGCCAAGGATGGATATGTGAGGCATTCAGTACGTCCTTACGTGCCCAGACATTTACAGTGTCATAAGGGTATGACACTTGGGCATGTCAGTGCAGTTTCCAAGGGCGCAGTAACGATGTGGTGGACCTCATGGAGACAGCTATTGCAACGCTGCTGTAATGTGTCCAAATTTCTCTGGTGCCCACGACGCAACGTCAAAAAAAATGTTCAAATGTAAGGAATCTAATCGGTATTCCGAAGATGGTTAGAGACCATTCCGCGCACAGGGAAGCGGCAAGGGCTATCCACTTCCTCAGACGCCGTTGACAAGACTGACGCTACGCTCATTGCGCACCAACACCAGAAAACTAGGTGGGGTGATGAAGTTAGGAAATTTGCAGGCCCATGTTGGAATCAGCTAGCGCAAGACAGGGACAATCGGAGTTTGGAGGGAGAGGCCTTCGTCCTGCAGTGACATAAATATAGGCTGATGATGATGATACAAAACACAGGAAATGAACTCTGAAATATGCCAAGACAGGCACAATTCGTATTATGTATTTTTAACGTCGAGCCATATATAGGACTGTCTTTAATGCAACAAGGCCAGATAGAGAACGCGGAATGTTGCCTGGTATACTGTTGCAGCACGAGAAATTGCACACGATCAAGAAGCTTTGGGGAATGTATAATGTCATGGACTACGTTATAAAGGAACAAACGGTGTGATTTAATAGGTCTTGAGTCTATAGAGGTGTGAGTGGAGGTACATTTGAGAGGGCTGGACTATGGTCGCCAGAATGGCAAAAGTAGTGCATGAAGATAGACATCAATTTATTCTGAACGCATTCAATGAGGTCAGAATTCGGTTTGCACGTTGCACCCCAATCTACAGAGACATAGTCTAGTAGTGGAAGGCACACAGCAGAATACGATTTCAGAAACAGAACAGGTGAGTGGAGATCTTGCAATGTACTACATACTATTTGAAGAGCGTGAAGGGCACATTGTGCGTATTGAACGTGTGAACAGAAGCTGAGCGTTTTGTCGAAGTATACCCTGGGCGGTGAATCATCCCAAATGGTGTATGAAAATTGCACATGGTCTGTTTTGCGCGTATACCATATTCTTCATACCATATTTTTTGGAAGCATTTAAGGTTACCTTATTGTTTCTGCACCAGCTTGAGAGGGAAAAAAATGTCTTTTTGGAGGTCGTTGCAGTCGTGAATACTGATGACAGTCTCAAATAGCTTTAAGTCATCCGCATATAATGCTATGCTGTTCATGTATTACAATGTTCTTAGCACTAATACAAAGCAGGGAATGCAATACCAATTCCAAACACATTTCACGCAGCTAAGAAAATAGATATGGGCCGGTTGTTAGTAACTGCACTTCTAGCACCCGATTTGTGAACGGCAATATTCATGCTACCTTCCAAGCGCTAGAAAATTTACGAGACATTAGGGAACTATTAAAGATGCTTAGGGAAACAGGGAAACGTACGCTTCCATACGTCTTAAGCAGTGTGCGAGGAATACCATCAGCACGGCAAGAAAGGGAAGGTTTGGGGCGCTTCATACACTCGAAAACAAGATCTTCATTGAGTGATAGCCCACAGACCATACCAGACTGAGAAGGCAGGTTACTTGAGGTCGAAACATTTGTTACACAAATACAGAACAGAAATGTTCCGCAAAAGCATCAGCAGTGTTGAAGAAATCACCATTCGCTTCAAGAAGACGTACATCTTCTGCGCTCTCTTTAGAAGAATGACAGTGCACGAAGCCCCAGAAATATTTGAAATTGCGTGTCATGCGGGCTTCCACACATTCAATGTGGTCGTAGTGAGTCTTCTAATAATAATAATAATAATAATAATAATAATAATAATAATAATAATAATAATAATAATAATAATAATAGTAATAATAATAATAATAATAATAATAATAATAATAATAATAATAATAATAATAATAATAATAATAATAATAATAATAATAATAATAATATTAGTAATAATAATAATCTCAGCAGTAACATGGCACTCTAGAAACTTCGCAAGGCTAAAGAAATAAGGCTGAGGCCCATCCGCTAGAATGTCTGATAGTCGGGCATCTAGAGCAGGAATTTCCAGGGTGCAGAAGACGCGTGCTCACACACACACACGCACACACACACACACACACACACACACACACACGCTTGCTCACTCGTAGAGCACGTTACACACACATGCAGGGCAGGAACTGGGCAGTCGATGGTGCACAACGCGCAGAAGCGCAGATTCAGTCCAGTCGCAAGGAAGGAGAGAAACGAGAAAGGAAAGGTAGGGAGGGAGGGAGGGGAGTCCTAATGGCCAGGAGGGTGGAGAGAAAACTCTGTATGCCAGATGGAGTTGTGTTGGTGGGACTCAGGCTGTCCTAACCGCTTGTTCAGACTGACTGAAAACGATTAGTGTTTCCAGAGAGCCATAAAGCACACTGCAGAATATACGGGCAAGTGAAATGTAGTGCTAGTATTGCAGGGTGTGCCACTTGAGGGCTTTGAGGTGGTCCGCGTAGGCTGGCATAAGCTTGCAACGACCGAAAAGATGGGAATAGAGGGTGCGTGTTGCCCGGAGCTGAACAAGTTCAAGTTTGTCAGCGAGGTGAGTTTGGTACGCGGACTATACTCACGAGCAGTACTCAAGCCTTGGCACTCTGAGAGTACTGTAGAATGCTCTGAAAACCTCAGGCCTATAGGGAAGGGAGACACAGATCACAAACCCCAAAATGTGAGGAGCCTAGTGACTTGTGCCGAGAAGTCGAGAGAAGGGCTGAATATTACGCCCAGAATAGAGAGGGCCCGAATGGTCTTCACAGGGATGCCTCCGGGGAAGTAGGTTGGGCACACAGCAGTTTTGTTGTGGCACATGGCAGCGCTTTTCTTTCAGTGCTAATACAACGTTGGTTATTGTGGGCCCAGTCGTTCACCTTTACAAAGCATATTTATTTCAAGCACATGTGCTTCGTATCAACATAACGTCGCAGTGCAAGTGTTCACTTGTTAATTAAACACTTCCCGCGAAGATGCATTAGGAACTTGGTTTTGTGTTTATCTTTTTACTGAGTACAGTTTCTAGTATCACAGAGAGAAACATTTTAGTGCAAGCTGAAGAGATTTGCGTAATGTAAACATACCAACTCTGCAAAGCACTGATGAGAGCTTTTCCCCTGCCCCGCAGTGCACTAACACCATCTTTTTTTCATAAACAAAAAAGAGATCAAAAGCCAATTAGTTTCTTTGACTCAGTACGTGCTACTTCTCTAGCAGGCGTCGAAACAAACCTGGTATACGCGCCTGCATCAGTCTTGTATGGCAGTCTTGTATGAGGCAGGTCATCATATGCATTGCACATGGTGCACATATTGCAAACAGATAATTTTGTTTTGCAGTGCTCAAGTACAAGGACACGCAAGCTCAAACATGACAGCCCTGTGTCACATTTCCTTCAGTACGTCAGCGTTCTTGAGTCCTGCACGAGCGATTTATCCCCAACTGGCCCATAATACACCTGCACTTGAAAGAAGTTAGTGAAGGAGTACTAAGGAACTTGTACAGAACTAGATTTCACATGCGGAATCGAAGAGAGCACTGTCAGGTGAAACGGACGGCTTGGCTGAAGATCTATTTCCCATTGTATGGCTACTACTGTTTTTTGCTTTCGGAAGTTATCTTTGCCGCTGCAAACAGCACAGAGCGCGGTCGTTAAACTTTAGTCACCTGAGACCAAATAATTCACACACGAAACACGCCGCGCTTCACCAACCGAAGTTCCACACCGTTCATTCATCAACCATACACCACACGAGTTCAGGAGTGCCATATTTCAAATCGCTGCAGCGCCAAACGAAACTGAAAGGTCATTTTCTTCGGCCGAGTTTTTCAGCTCTTAAACGGGCTACAAAAGATTCGAATTGAAAATTTTAAAAAATTGATTGAGAACTGCGAATTCTACAATTTTCACTTGTATACACGTTATTCCGCTGCAATTTCTTTTGGCGTGCTACCGCGAGCTTACTTTAAAGCTAGCGCCAGCTATTATTGCTCCATTGCGAACGCCATCAGCCATAATGGATTGCTTTTACAAGATCGGTGTCGGACGAGATGTAGCAACCAAAGATATGTGTCTCCCTCGCTCTTTTTTCTGTTCGAAATACGGCGAAGACAAATACGACCCCATCAAACAAGCAGAAAACCTTCCATGAAAGGACAACCACCATTACCGCCTCCGATGTCCTTCCCGTTAGATACTGGTAACGCAATACCAGACTAAAGACCGACGATCTCTGTTTGGGTAAGCCCTCCTATATTTCTCTCAGACTTTCAGTCCAAAGTGAGGGGAGACTGGCATGTACGTGAGCTCTACAAGAATGCCAAAAGAAAAACAAAAAGGAAAGCTTCGCTTGCAAGCTTGGTCTCAAACAGCGAAGCTGATCTTGTTGCAAAAATAAGCACAAAACGTTTCAGTTCCGGTTAGCTCCTCGAGGCTCATTTATGGCGGGCACTGCCGAGGAGTCAGAAGGAGAATGGAGTTGTGCTAAGTACATAGCGGAAGCTCTTATGTGTACTCAGATATAAAGCGCAGCGGAATAAAAATGACCTAAACATAGTTAAGCGCTTGCAACTTATGTGTGGTGCAGACAGTCTGTCTGCACCACACACACACACACACACACACACACACACACACACACACACACACACACACACACACACACACACACACACACACACACACACACACACACACACACACACACACACACACACACACACACACACACACACACACACACACACACACACACACACACACACACACACACACACACACACGCACGCACGCACGCACGCACGCACGCACGCACGCACACACACACACACACACACACACACACACACACACAGACAAAGACAGACAGACTAAACAACCAACCAATCAATCAGTCAACCATGAATCAAACGAAACGTTTAATTAAATAACTTATTAGGGTGTCAGAAGCGATATATAGGAGACCGACAGTAACCCGAGTCACTGTTTGTTCAGGCAAAAATTAGCGCGTGTTCAGCGCTCTCTTTCGAATATTATTTACGTATTCATCTTTGCATTTCCCTCTCAAGTAAAGGCTGAAAAAGGTGTAAGACGGAAAGCGCAGGATGTGGTATCAAACTCTGGGGGTGGGTGGCAGGAGTGTGCGTACTTTTCTTATCATAACTTAAAAAAAATTGCTTCTTCGGGCTTTTTCTGCCGTTCACGCGTGCAAGTGGCCCTTTCGCCGCTATGTAACTCACCAGCTGTCGGCGCCGACCTCAGTGTTCGCAAAGTCTTCGTTGATGATACTGATCTAACTCCGGATACGTCGGTGCGTGCGACCTTGGCGTGTGCAGCCGTGCCAGACTCAACTGTGGCGTTTACGCCATCTGACATGCTTGATCACCGCAAGGACGTATTTCTGCCGTTCGCCGTCCTCACTGTTAGGTCTGAATCCGCTTTGATACCCATCTGTAATCCGCACCGGTATCCAGTGACCATACTGCGCGGTGAGGCCTTAGGATTTGTGCAAGCTGTCATGTGTAGTGAAGACCTTCACGATCATGATGGCGCCACCCGTTTACATCTGGATGCCATAACTTCCGTCTCATCAACATCACCTTCAGCAGTTTTCGACACTGCCATCACCGCAGACCTTTCGCCGTCTTATCGCACCCAACATCTTACTCTACTGAACGACTTTGTTCCTTCGTTCGACTGCAACCAACCAGCCTTGGGTTATATATATATATATATATATATATATATATATATATATATTTGGTGTTTTTTTCCTTATGAATCTTTCTGACTCCGCTGCCTCTGTGCGTATTTCTCCGGAGAGAATCCTGAATATCATATATAGCTTGCAAGGCGTACTCGAATTTTTCCTTATACAGCACATGCAAATAGTCCTTTCTGTACCACAAGTGAGTGCGGGAGAACTTGACACCTTGTCTTGGGTAATGCGTTGCTCATGGAGCTCGCCTTGACGTCAGAACCAGACGTAGAAGAATCGAGGCAGTAAAGAGGCCTAATCATCTGTGCCGAGTGTGACAAATAGCTAGAAGGCGAGATTGAATATTCACCTATTTCTAAGGCTGAACCGTATTGCTATTACTTGCTACAGTAAGCGGAGAAAGAACTATAGCTTCCAAACATCATACATTTTTAAAGAAAATAAGAGAACAGGCGTCGTTTATGCAGGCGCAAAACTTGTTAGCAAAAGAAGACTTGTAGGGCAAATCATAGAATTTCCGCATTTGGCAATCGTAAGCCTCTTTCATACTTTACATTTCATATCGGCGGCAATGAATTCCCTGCACTCACCATTATTTTAGCCGTGCTTCTATTGCTGGTATTGCATCATCGAATTAAGTTTATTTGACTAGCAAAGAACTTTCATATTTGCAGTTAGTTCTTGCTAGTCTGCGTCAGGTTTTAGAGTTATCCGGTGCCACTTCCTCATTGCTATGAACTTTTCAATAAAAAATATGATATATTTCGTTGATTTCAATGAACAACTATATAAAAGCTTTGCTATGATTGCAAGAGTTGCCTAATGCGGCGATTAATAAAACGTGCGCTAGGGCTGTCGTTTATAGTTTATATATATATATATTCTTTTTTAAGGCAATCCTAATATAAAAGGTTATGTTGTCTGGGTGAAAAATACATGCAATAGTGTAGATGTTCACTGAAAGAATTAAGTTAGTCTACGTTCTGCAGTGGACATAAATATGGGCTGATGATGATGATGATGATGATGATGTCAATATATTCTTCCAGGCTCATTAAGTGTTCTCGCATATCAGTTATTAAATGCGGTATTCTATTTTTCATTGAGATGAACCTTGCCCCTAAGGCGTCGCCTATCAATAATGACCTGACAGTATGCACGGGTGTCATGTCTCAGCATCCGAGAGCTTGTGTAGCGCTGTGGTGTTTGACGTCAGGCACGCAATAACCTGGTCATGCTTCTGGCGATATCTTTTTCTCTCCTTTGGCTCCCACAAGAAAGTGACATGCGCCATGAAGGCTGCAGTAGAGTGTGCCTTCCAACCTTTCTCTGCACAAAAAAAAAAAAAAAAAAACAGGAGCTATATATATAGAGAAGCCATATATAGTAGAGGACCACTTTATTGTTGTTGCTATCCAGAGTTCTAATATTTTCAAAAATTGCACGTACTTCTGAGATTTAGCCATGGTAACCTGACTACTGGAATTGAACTAGTACAAAACAATTATTAGTCTCACTATTCCAAACAATAATCGAACCATGAATCTTTGTACATGAAATGTAGCCTTTGCTCCACTCGCTGCCTGTATCAAAGTTGTCTATTTCATTAAATTTTTTATTGCCTCATGTCATGGCTACCTCAAACATGTTTCAAACGGCCCCTGAAACAGAAATCACTGACGTATGTTCCAAACAATCACTGAAGTAATGCTCATGCAATAAAACTTTTTTCGTACAATCGTTAGTACCTAGTGCTTCCCTAGTTCCTAGGCATGAAGTCTTCCTCATCGAATTGTCGTAACCGTAGCTTATGTGAAGCATTTTCGTTAAATTTACACTAACATTGTCCAACAAAGATATTTTGATGAGAATAACTTCCTGTACTTGTGTGGCCACTCCTTTCACTGACACCATGCGGTCATGAGTGTGACAAAATACACTTTTAACGCGATAGCCTTAAGGGCCTCGTGTCGCAGAAAATCTGGCGTCAGCGTCGGCGTCGTTGTTTGCGTGGATGTCGGCGTCCGGCGCGGAGAAAATCAGCCCCAACTACCCCCACCGCTCAGGCCCTCCGCGTGGCGCTAGGTCTTACTGAACAAAAATTGAATTTCTCAAGTGAAATCCGTCAGAAAAATAGTAAAGTGTGACTTAACCACAACCTACAGACATGGTGGTGTCAGAATATTGTTTGAATGTACGAGAAAACACGATTCTGTTACGAGGAAACTCAAACACAAACCCCTTTGGCCAGCATTTCTACCACACCAACAGCGGCGCACTCGGGAGGCTACTTGCGAAAATCTTATCCAGATGGCACTCGCATACTCGGCAGGTCTAATTGGTACTTAGCCTGCCTAATGCGTTTTGGACACGCGCGCGCGTCGGGGCAATAGCAAACAATTAATTAAATAATAAAAAAGGTCCTAGGGCCTTCACATTTTAATATAAGACGACTTATATTGCCCCTAGAAAAACGACTTCCCATCAATGCATTTCTTTTTAAAAGTGAAGCCGACTTTAAGGGGATCGGTGTAAGCTTAGTCTTTGTAAGCTGGCTTTCCCACGTTCGGTATTGCAGTGAAGCCTACTGAAAGAAAAACGCGATGCGAATGGGTCCCGATAACGCTATCGCGTTCCACTCTAAAAGGCGAAGTCTAAGCGTCCTGCAATTTTTACAAATAAAATTTGTCTGCATTAAAACAAAACAAATTCCGGCAGAAACCCCTCTCACGACGAGTGACTACAATACTGTGGTTAGCATTCACGCAATGTTGCGACGCACCGAATTGCCACCACCGGAAAGTGTCATTATGAGCTGTTTACTGCAGCCGCGCTTCTCTCTAGCGCTTTCCTCGGGCCACGCTGTGCTGTGGAGGTGTGCCCGCGAAGACCACCTCATTCGGCGTGAACTCTGAGATTTGTGGTCTGCTGATGCCTGCTCACGCTAAGAATTTATCCGTTGCGGCTCGCGGGCTTTGGCGTCGCGCTAAATCTTTGGGCTGTTGTGCTTGAAAAACGCGCGTGACACAGGTTCGAGTCCCCGCAGCGCTCGAAGAATTTTAAATATTTTTTATTGATGAGCGGCGTAAAGAGGCTAGATAGATACATACATAGATGCATAGATAGATAGAACCAAAGTAACTGAAGCACGCTAAAATTATATTCGTATTTGAAGGCGATAGCCTTAGGTGGCTCATGGGTCGGAAAATCCGATGACTGACCGGCGTTATGACACCAAAATTCAAGTAACCACTGAACAAGCGCAAGACATTTTGGTGCCACCGTTAGACTGCACCGATAGTACCGAATGCCACGGCCTGCCGTGTTTACGCTCAAGAAAACCAAGATAGTATGAGCTAGGAAACCGCTCAAACAAAAATCGCAGCCATTCAACTCTGTGAACGTGGGCTGTCAGCGGAACTGTTCTTCGGCAGTACGCACTACACGCGGCCTTCCCATACCAGCGCATGCAACATACTAACTGCTTATTGGTTTTTTTTTTTTGCGTTGCGCAAATGCAGCAGGTGGATTGTTAGCAACCACCTGTCATACCCAATCATCGATGCCCCCCTCTCTTCAGCCACAATTCTATGCATGGCCCGCTTCGCGCTGTCATGCTGACCCTGTGCACGGGACTAATATTAATAAAATAGTATTTAAAAAGTCACCTAATTTAACGTACTGCGATTTTTACCGACAATAATTACTGACAAATAGGTGCTTTCTTCAAATAGCCCAGGCCTTCAGCAAGCCCCTCCCCCCCCCCCCTCCCTGAAAAAAATTTCTGGCTACGGGCCTGGTATAGCTGCATCCGCCTAGTTGCTAACGGACTTTATACGGATCTTTTCGAAACTATATATATGCAGCTCTGACCGATGCCTTTTATTGCGATAGCAATTATATGGACACTCAAAAGCAGATTTCTGCCGTCGGCGTCGCCGTCGCCGTCGCCGTCGCCGTCGCCGTGAGGTTCCGTATGACGTCATTTGGAGATGAAATCGTCGCCGCGCGCCGAACGCTGTATGTGCGAGTGAAAGGGCGCGAGGGGCGCGTCTTTCACGGGGAGTGAACGCACGGCGGAGAACAAACGCGCGTTCTGCGCCGTGCTCGCTTAAGGTTAAGCTACACCGTATTGACCTAGTTTCTATGTGGTCCAAAGCGAAACGTGATTTGCTGTGGCAAGGAGCGATGATATCGCCTACAAGTGCTGAACGCGACTACTTAACGCAGCCCAGTTCCATGCCCACTACTGTACGCGGCAAAACACTGCCTACCTTTAGGCTATAGCCTTCTCCTTGCACGTGCGCCAAATTTCACCGACATCTCTGGCCACACGAGGCCGCTGTGAGTGGCGCCAAAGTACTTCGCCGCGAAACTCTTCATGATCCCGAGAAAGGTTTATTGATACACAATGTGTAGATACAAATACACCTAAACGTCATGGGGCATTCGTAGATTCTATGCTAGCTGTACAAAACGACCTTATTTCATTGTTTGCATTTCCGAGGCTAGTAGAACACGCCGTTTTCCTTTGCTTACCCCTTTACCAGTCGTCGATCACCGGCCCGAAAACTGCTGTGCCTTCCGTCTCAGCGGCAGCGACTGTGCCTTCGCTGCTCACTCACTCTCGTTGCACGGCAGTAGAGTGAATTGCTTCCTGCTTTAGTCTTCATCAGTGCTGCCTTCCCATCCAGATTAGACACGGGAGCCACATTCCTGGATACCTCGGATTTGCGCGTGTATGTATATAAAGAAGCGACTGGCAAACGACAACGAATGGTGGTCCCTGCGGCGAAGTGTAGCAGTCACGAAAGATTCACAAACCCTCCCTACACCTTGGAGACCCCAGCTGCTCCCACCTCGTTTTTTTTTCTTTTTTAACAAGCTGCGGCTGATGAACAGGCCTAGGCATCAGCTGAGGGCCACGGCTGTCTAGAATAGGGTGGCTGTCCACCTGCGGGAATCAAGAGCGTCGTCTTCAAATTAGGTTCATTTACTCACTCTAGAGACTTTTCTTCTCATGTGGGACCACGTAAGATGTTTTCTGGGAGGATTCGTGGTAGCACGCGCCTTCTTAACATCCTTTTTCCTGCTGCATGCACAATATATCTTAATCTCGCTTGTTACGTAGAGCTTTATTCAGGAAAAGTACTGGTTGCGACGCCTTTAATCGCTTCGGACGGTTAGAATGCTGCCCCTCCATAGAAGTTCAGTTACCTTCTTTATTTGAGGTCTTGTCCAGGAAAGGAATCTATGCACTCCTCTGTTTCGCTACGTGTACTGGACGTCACGACGACTATTTACTGGCAATGACAGACATGTATCAGCTCTTATGTAAAACAATCATGTTTAATTGGTGTTAGATAAGAGAAAATAAAGTTGAAGAACGGAAAGAGCCACAAAAATGCCTATTTGCATTAAGCTCACTTTATTCATTGACAGGAATAATTCTTCAATAAAAAGTACAGCGAACAATCTACCGCACGTATACCCGACTGGTAGGCTATATAATTACTTGTTATCAAGAAAAACAATTAGGGGAAAATGCTTTTGTATGTACATCGACTGCTATACGCCTTCAAACATTTCTCTCCTGCTTTAAGTGTATTCTAATATTGGGAGAGCCAACTTCTTTAAGCTATCTGTACTTCTGCTTACTGATTTGACACTACTACACATGTTCCTTCCCTAGAAAGCTGGACACTCACAAAACAATGCCTAAACTCGTTGCCCCTTGCAACGAGTTGACAACACCGAAAAGAATCGGTACAACTGCGAATGGTTTGTCTCGAGATCCCCTACCCAGCCTACTTGGTGGTCTTTGCTATTTTTCAGCCACAAAGATGAAGGTCATCTATGTCCAGGCATTCCAAGTACCAACACTGGTAGTTCGCACAGCAGCTGGCTGGGTCTTAAGACCAAAGAGCCAAGTTCATGGCGTAACAAATCTTTTTGGATCAAGTGGAATGTCCCTGCTCTGGGAGCATCAGCATCTGCTGCAACAGCACGGATGCGCTCCCAACGCTTGAGCATGTGTGCGCGCTTGGGACTCGAGCACATGCGGTCACGTGATGATACCCGCTGTAAAATCCCGCTCATCCCTCCCTCTTTTCTTTTCCTGTCTTGCGTATCATCGCTCAGCCAACGGCAAAGCCAGCCAAACAAGCGGCAGGACATCTAGATGAAGGATTGTACGGCTCACTCTAAACAACGCCTGAGGCACGGATACCCTATTCAGTTGGCTCCCGCCTGGCTTTGCTGTTCTTGTTCTATGTTCGGCCAAAATAGCCATTCCTTTTTTTTTCTATATTTCTTTCTGTTAGGGCTCCCTTCACTGTGGTACGTGCCAGAAGAAAGGTGAACAGTTCGGGCTTTAAGGATGAAGAGGTTTTGTTATCCTTATCTAATTTATAACTTTTTTTCCCTTCAATCGACGTCCTGCGACTTCCATTTGATACTACAAGTGTAGGTGTAAGTGTAGACGAAATAGAAGAAACAAACACAGCTTGGAGAGAAATTCAGTTTAGGGAACGCTTGGCCATGTAGTGCAAATAAGCAACAACTTGCTAAACATGATCGAGCACGATGATAATTTTCAAAGTACGCAGTCATCCTTCGTCACTTCAGTATCACACTTCCCCAGCCGCCGCTGACAAAATAGGTAATAAAATGGCACGGCTATAGCATAAATGGTACTACTTTTACTAGAGTTGAAACTATTTGCTAATACTGCTATGATTACTCAGGTATAAATAGAAAGATAATAGCTGTACTATTTCGATACTAGTATTGTTACTACTTGCAACATCACCGGCTGGCTACCGCCACTGTGGGTACCCCAGTAAATCTCATTACCGTTCCTGCTACTGCTGCAGAATCTCGTTAAACGGAACCTCAAGGGACCGGAGAAATATGTTCCGATCAACGTAAGTTTTACTTACTGAGAAAGATGAGCATAAGTGTAGTACTACCTGTCAAAAACCCTCTTAACACTGGTAGACATGATAAGAATTAAGAAGTGAATGTAGCAGCTAGTAGTTTGTGCCATGGCATGAGCATGATCGGCGACTTCTCGATCGATTAGGCTTCCCTATATAGCTTTAATTAAGAGGTGGCACCGGCGACGTACCAAAGCCAAAAAAAAAAAAAATATCGCTCTTACTGCCAGACTTAGCGGCTCAAGGCCGTGCTGGTAGAGTCATACTTATGGAATGGCGTGCTGTAAAGTGTCCGAGGTTTCGGTCGTTCTTATTTCTGCCGTCTATGGTGTGAGTAGGCGGTGCCGCGAAGCTGTCCGGACTGCACAGGCTATGCATTAAATGTCTATCAAACATTTTCTTGCTTGAATCGTTGCCGCTGCTTTTTAAGGATGGCTTCTAGTGTATAATAAAAGTGTCACAATACAAAAAATAGAAAGAAAAAAAACTGATTTTGGCGTTTCCTGCAAAAAAAAAAAGATACTTTAGACTTGCTTCAGTTGCTCCGTTTACGAGAGTTCCAAAATGTTTGTTCCGACTAACGCGAGCTTTTTTGCATTATTCAATTACAATATCATCCAATATAGAGGTTATTGTTCCGTTTAACCAGCCATTCTGTTCAAGCGATTTTCGTGTACCGAGATTCTGATGTACTCATTTTATTTGCGTTCATATTGACTGTTGTACTAATGTTTACATCCTAGAGTGTTTTACAAAGGGGCTCAATGGCCCCGAAGAGGTTGATGGTCCAGGGCACCAATCCAGAGGCCGCATTTTTGATCGATCACTTTCGCGGATATTTTACCTTCTGAATGACGTAATTCCAATCGTGGTGGGGAACTCTGTCGATGCACTTGACAACTATTTGACGTGAAAATAACTGTGATTCATTCTACGTGTCGTCATTCTTTTCTACGCGTCTGTTTCCCCTGGCTTAGCCAATACTGGCACGCACTAAGATATGTGACTGAATGCGATCGATCCAGAATGCGGCCGCAGTTGGCACATCGAAAACTTACTTGGGGTTCACAGCAATCTCGGTGTCACGGCGCTTTTATTGCTTTTAGCACACGAAAGGAGCACCCGACGCCGTTGCTTAGTGGCTTTGGCGTTGCACTGCTAAGCAGGCGTTTGCGAGATTAAATCTTGGCTCCAGTGGCCGCATTTGCATTCAAAATAATCAGGCGTCCTCCGCTATGGCGTGCCTCATATCAGATCGCTGTTTTGGCACGTAAAACTCCAGAATTAACAAAAATTGAAAGCTCTCCCACTATGTGAAGATAGAAGACCGGCGCAGCTGTTGGTTTTGTGCAATTATATTTCAACTTTTTTTTTACTTTGGTCGTTATGTTAAATGGTTGAAAAGACACAACACATAACTTCGTTGCGTCACCGCGCGCCTTATGCTGTATGTGGAGTGAAAGCGAGTTTCGGTGACTAGATTCACACCACCTTGCCCCATCGGTCGCAGCACGTTGGGTCGCTGCGCGTTCGGCTTCGCGTCGCTTTCGCATCTATTCGCGCTGTTGAGCGCGCCGGCGCTTCTTGAAGGCGCGCTCTTCTTCTTCGAAGTGAGCGACACGGGTCTTACACATACCGTGTCCAAGGGGCAACTGATGACGTTACTAGGGAAATGGCTATGTCAAGAGAGAATTGGACAGAACTAGGGGTTGGTGGACTATTACGTTTTATCACTGCCGTTTCGACATTCATCTTCATAGACTAGCGTTGGGGTAACAGCGTTCATTGCTCCGGCGCATTGTTTTTGTCTCTTTGGACCCCACGTGTGACAAATGTAGTTGAAGGGCGCGTTACAGATCCCCGAGCCCACAGGGGTATGTGCCACTGAGCTTGGACCCTTTCTGCACTATCACCAGGATCGGCCCACATTGTAGTTTTGTCCGCGGACGCGAACCACCAGAACCTAGTCATATACAGCTTCGTTGTAAAATATACGCGTGTATGTTTGAAATCTATACCGTCATTGGTCACGCGACACAATTTTGCAAGTGGCGTTTCGCAGCACCTGGTGTGCGTCAGACGTTAAACAGAAGCGGCAAGGACGATAAGAAATGTGCGATTGCGCAGTCACTGCACTGTAAAATGTCATGTATAATTTAGAGAATCTTGAAGGAGAAGATACTTCGTTGTTTCGTTGCTTCGGCTGAACGCGTCAGAAAAGAATCTACCCCTTGACTACAGGGTATTTACGTTTCATGGCGTTCATTGGAAAGCTCTTGCATTCCTTCCGACACCAAAAGTTAGGTGCTCTATATCATAGCCGCACAAGCATCAAGATATTTTCTTGGCTGACAACATCTGAAGGAAGACTCACTTGAAGAGAGCATGTTTACGTTATATGAGCTAGTCTCCTTTCTTTCCCTTAGAGCACTGCACGGGCCGGATTTTTCGGCCCGAGCCCGGCCCGGGCCCGCTTTACGAGGCCCGAGCCCAGCCCGGGCCCGTAATACAAAGCCCGAGCCCGGCCCGGGCCCGGGCGTACATGACCGAGACCAGCCCGGGCCCGGCCCGGGCCCGTGGTTCCAAGCCCGGGCCCGACCCAGGCTCGTGTTACTGAGCCCGGGCCCGGCCCGGGCGTTCATTACTAAGCTTAGCTAGGGCCCGCGTGTGCATGACCAGGCCCGGCCTGTAAGAAAAAAAATCATTTTTTTACTTACATATTGTACCGTATCTTTCAGCCTCACCTTCTAGAGGTTTAATAAGCTGCAGTATATAAGCAATAAAAGGTCGAAATCTTTGTTTCTCACACGGAAACATCAGTAATCCGGCCCATTGCCTGTGCTACTATTTTTCTGGTGGTGCGCATGCACTTACCTTGCTTTGTACGATATGGTTCTATGATGTTATTTAGCATGCAAATATACAGGGCGTTTCATTTTAGCTGAACCAAATTTTTAAAGATTGTCTGTGGCAGATAGCACAATTATAATCCTTGATCTAAACTACTCTATGAGGCGGCCATTACTTCCACGAGAAATCAAAACGCCTAATTGAATATTTAACACAATTACGCGAATTAACTTTTTAATTAATTATTTTACGGCACATCTTTCAATCTACGAATTATAGCCGCTGAGTTCGCAAGGCCTATCCACTTGGAACGAATACTCAGGACTGAACCAATTTCGAGATAATTTTCAAAGTGTCCGACGAAATGCGTGGGCGTTCCAGTTAACTTTTTCAGCAAAACGCTGTTTTATGCATCAAATCACAAAAGTAACTGACCTTAGCGCTAAAATAATGCCATAGTATCGAAACTGGTAATAGTGCGATCGCAAAAGCGGTAACATGGAAATGGTTTGAGGAGTGGTTCTTTGTATAATTTATTTTTCCTTACGCGGAAACAATGTTCGTTTTTGCGGAAAAGAAAAAAACAATTGCTTAGCTTGCACTGGCGGCGCAATGCTAAAGAGACAGCGGAGATGATGGGCACCTAGCTAGTCCTGGCGTTTCGGTGACTCTAAGCACTACCAAGTCATCCCCAGCATTTCCGGGAATTTATTTATTATTGCGATAGCAATTATATGGACACTTCTACCGGATTTCTGCCGTCGCCGTCGTCGTCGCCGTCGCCATCACCGTGAGGTTCCCTATAGATAAAATCTTTGCCGCGCGCCGTACGCCCGAGTGGAAGCGTGCGGGGACGCGCGCTATCACGGAGAGCGAACGCACATCACCCACGCGCAAGCAAGGAAGCGGGAAGCCAGCGCCGTAGGGAGCGCGGGGGGGGGGGGGGGGCGCACTTCTACGCTGCCAACAACCGCGCTCGTCGCTCGTCCGCACCGTCTCTTATCTCCACACGGCTCTGACCTTTATGCGCCGTGCATTCGCCGCTCAGTGTCCGTTGAAGCGATAGACCGCACGTACCTTCGCCCACTGCGGCGTATGGGTTTGCTGCCAGCGTTTTGACAGTCGTTGTCTGCAGTCATTCAGTGTGATGTATTCGTGTTTGTTTGTGCGCGCTCACACCACGCTTGTTCATTCAGTTAGTAGTAGTCGGGCCACATTTTCCAACGCACGCTACACATGCAATGCTGCCCGGATCGGCAGTGCAGCGCTACAGGTGTGTCCCTTCGCACGCGCTGCCCACGGGAAGCGCTTCTCATCAACACCACCGTTTCACACGCGCCTTCTCGTGGTCATCGAGTCTCTCTTCAAGTCGGTCTACTTACGCCGCAGCACACCTGCTTACTTAATCAGCTCATGTTTACTACAATTCATATTGCTACCAAAGCCGCTCACCTTACTTCGTATGACATTGCTGTGTTGCTATCGCATTCATTGCTTCGCCCTTAGGGCGAAACTGACAGTTTTTTATTGATTGATTAACGATTAGCTATTGATTGGCTATCGATTGTATATTGCAAGATATTAGCCACGTATTTGGGATAGGCTGAGCACTACCAAGTTATCCGAATTCGCTGATTATTGATCCATTATCGATTAGCTATTGATTGGCTATCGTAAGGTATTGGCCACGTATTTGGGCTAGGCTAAAGTCATCTCCAGCATTTTCGGGAATTTATTGATTATTGATCGATTATCGACTAGCTATTTATTGGCTATCAATTGCCTATCGATAGGCAATTAGTCCCCACCATTCTTAGCTAGACTTAACCAGGCTCAGCTTCGCTAGTTCACATGCAGGTGTATGTGCCATTGCGCTTGGACTCTTTCTGCACTGCTGCCAGGATCGGCCCACATTTTTGGATTCAGCGGACACATTAGGCCCGGCTGAAACAGCTCCGCTGTTAAAAATGAGAACTTCATCTGTTTTACTATTTCATTTGATAAGATATAGTCATCTGATAAGATATACAGTCAAGAGAGTGGTGTGGATCTGAGAACAAACGGGGATAACCGACATTCTAGTTGACATTAAGCGGAAAAAATGGAGCTGGGCAGGCCATGTAATGCAGAGAATGGATAACCGATGGACCATTGGAGCTACAGAATGGAAACCAAGAGAAGGGAAGTGCAGTCCAGGACGGCAGAAAACTAGATGGGGTGATGAAGTTGGGAAATTCGCAGGCGTAACTTGGAATCAGCTAGCGCAAGACAGAGTTAATTGGAGATCGCAGGGAGAGGCCTTCGTCCTGCAGTGGACATAAATATAGGCTGATGCTGATGATGACAGTCATCTTGCACGTGTCACTTCAACTTGGTACAGAATGCATTGAACCATGCAATGCATAACGGTCGCGTGTGCTCGAAGGCCTACTTAGGCCCTTCAATGAGCGGGCCCGAGTCTGTCCCGAGCCCGTGGCTTCAAGCCCGAGTCCGGCCCGGGCCCGCGGCCTCAAGCCCGAGCCCGGCCCGGGCCCGCGGCTTTAAGCCCGGTCCCGGCCCGAGCCCGCCGACAAACGCTTCCGACGGCCCGGCCCGGCCCGCGGGCCGGGCCGGGCCCGGGCTTTTGGGCTGGCCCGGGCCCGTGCAGTGCTCTACTTTCCCTTTATTTCCCCCCAAACACACACAGTAAAAACTCTCGATGTTTACTTAAGAACTACTTGCCTCAGCCGCACTACAGGCACCAAAAACACTGCCCATGCAACCCTAGCCACCAAGCAACGCTCTACCAGTAGTCGTAGCCTGTAGAAGTACCACCTGTTTGAGAAGCCGCGATTGCAAATATGCTTAAGAAAACGCAACCTTTATCATTTTTTTTTCGTTTGTTCCTAACCACCTCAATACGGAATGTACTTGAAACCGTTACTTCTAGTTTTAAAAGAAGTCGGTATTTTCGCTCGTGGCCATCGCCAGATATATCTGTAAAGTAGTAAATTCTTATCTATGGGTATTTGCTAAATCTCTTCGTACACAGATAATTTGCTCTCTTCGCCAGACAGCCACCTTCTTGAGTCATGTTCCAATTTCGACGTAGACGGCAAACAGCTTCGAGGAGATATCTAAGTCTGCAACGATGCAGGCTACTTTGATGTCTAGCGAGGAGACGGCAGAGACCAGTGATCTTACTGGGAGCAGCTGAATGGAGTCGGGTGAAGCAAGATCGATTAAGAAGACGTACGATTGTGTAGAAGGCCCGTCGACATGGCTAGTGTGCGAAACCATAAGCATCAGTGCTGTTATGTTAGGGGGAAAACACATGCTAAGGAAAGCAATGCACCTAAGTTGTCAAACTGCACAGGAATGTTATGTCGTGGGCCAAGGTCACAGATATGGAGCCACCATATTATGAAATGAAAAGTAAGCGATATAACAGTTTTTTTAAAGTTTGATACGTTTTTGAAGGGAATTACATTAAATTTACGATTTATTGCTGCTAAAAAAGTTTCATGCCAGATGGCGAACTATGTCTAGGCATGTTGGTGTTCAAATACAGAGACTGGTCGAAAGAAGACGCTCTCCTTTAAGACGTCAGGCTAGACAACTTTGGTTGCTGGAACGAATTGGAACACACCCTGTATATGAGTACGCTGTAAAGGCTACACTGAGAAGGCACAAACGATCTGACATTTTTTGATCTCTTCCTTTTTACACTCCCTCCTTCTGTCCTCGACGTATTGAAGGCCATTTTTTTAAACTGGGCTTGAAGCCAGAGATATAAAATTCCATCTGCGAGCCAACGAGAAGTTAGGGCGTCGGATAAGTTATATCCTTGAAGTGTGGTCTGCCTCCAGTATTTCTCTCTTTTCTATAGCAGACCGCTATCTGGCAATGACTGACGCTGCAGAGAAAAAGAAAGCGCTGAGCCGTGCTCAATAAAAGGCTGCAGAAAAGAGTTTCTCTTCCTCTCTACACTCACTCTTTCTTTTTCTCCCAAAAGGAAAAATAAAAAAATCTAAGTAAAACTGTAACGTCTCGCTTATCAATGTCTGTTTTTGTATTTTAGGTATAGATTTGGCACCGCTATGAAAAATATGCCTTTTTTAATCTGCCTAGCTCATATTTCGTTTTCAGTGTGCTGCGTCCTGCAGTTGGAGAGTGCTCATTTCACCGGCTGTAATTTAACGCGGTCGGCCGATCTTTAACAAAAGTTGAGAAATTGTAAGAGAACACATGACATTTGTAATTCATGGCCCTTGTCAACGAAGCCATAGGAGTGTGCCTCCTTAAAAAGAGAACGATTTCCTGAAAAATGAAACGCCACTGCCTATGTTTATATCATTGCCGGCGAGATAAACACGTCCGTCTATCTCATTTTGAAATTTGGAAGGGTAACTATTGCAAGAGCTAGATGTCGTTCCCATGTTGTTGCAGCGAAAGATTATGTCACGCTGTCTCTCTTACACAGGCAAAAAAAAAAAAGCTTTACGAGATATTTCATGAATATAATTCCTTCCATCACAGAGTTTTGTGCGAGTTTTCAGGGGGCTAACTACGCAGATAAACTTGTCTCGCTGAAATATTCCCCGTGGTCTCGTCGCTATGCGGTACGTCGGGGAATGAATCTGATGCTCTGGGAACGTGTAAGTGCATTCCTTTTGCAATTTTCCACCCGCCTGACATCTGAATATGTCAACATTGACAATTCATGATTCGTATCACTCACAACAGATAAAAATCATTTTATGATATTAACCATAACACTGCAAAAGGTATGGTTTACAGTATCAGATGCCGATTCCAATAAAGGCTAACTACAACGTAATTTTGGATCTCCTAATAAGCCTAGTTTCAACTACTGCAAATATAGAGCATGGTCTATGCAAAATGTGACGTTTAGATTAAGAGTGACTGCATCAGAGATGTCAGAAAATAGAAACACGTTTCTGGTACCAAAACTGAAAAGAAAATAAAGTAAAATAAAAAAAAACAGAACGTTGAAAACCAGCGTGGTTGCTTAGTATAACCTCCGAGATTCGGTGGCGCCGTGGCTGTACGCAGCACACTGAGAAATCTCAGAGGCTACGTGATGGAATTTACGCCATATCCACTGACCACCAGGTGCATGCGTCATTTGCTTAGGTGCCATTGAAAGGCTCCTAACAATTAATAAATTACATTTGCTAGCCCTGTAGCATGGTGAGGATGACTTCAATGGTTATATACTGTACTCATTTATATCCAATTTAACGAAAGCGAAATTTCGTTGCTGTTGGCCTTAGGACACAGTCATTCGGTGTCGAAGCAAATTCAGCTCATGCTGATTTATGTATGTATCTAAAAACGTTCTCGATATGTTTGTGCAATATGGTCGACATAAAATTCGGGAAATGTTGTTGCTTTACTAACTTAATGCTAAGAACTAGAAGAATGGACTAGATGGATCATATACTAATACCACTCTTTCAATTTCTCATGTTCCTTATATTTCAGAGCGCTACGTTTTTAACAATTAGCCTTTCCTACTCACCTGTGAGAGAATAATTTTGAAAAAAATGTAGATCCATTAAGTATAAGATACATAACGAATCTAAAGGGTTTAAAAGGTAGGCGACGCTAATTTAGGTATTAGGAAATGATATCTGACGGATTGATACAAACGAGGAATAAAACATGCTGTCAAAATAGTGAATGCGTGATTTTCTTTCTATTTAAGTCGCGTTTCTATTATCACCGTTGAAAATCATGTCTCGGATAAAGTGCGGGAGATTCTTTAGATATGTTTTATTAATTCATTTATTTATTCCTTACTTATTTATATTGAAAGACGGAAGACGACCAGGACAGGCAGCACTGGCAGACCCGTTTATTCCACCGGCACGGCCGAGGCTCAAACACGAAGAAGAAGAGAAACAGGGATGATGATGGCCATATACAAATGAGAACGATGAAGTACGTGAAATATGTGCTTACACTAATTCCCCCCCCCCCCCCCCCCCCCCCCCATCGTGGGAGCGGCCAACCTGGCCGCAATCTAAAGATCGGCTGAACGGGGAATAAAGTGCTTCACGCGGGAGACGTGAACAATTTCTGCACTACGACGACGGCGGTCCTCGACGGAGTGAAGCGGAGTGACTAGATATTTCACTGCGGAAGTTTGTTGTAGGACTGTGTAGGGCCCAATGTACCGGTGAAGGAATTTCTCGCAAAGTCCAGGGGTTCGAACCGGCGTCCAGAGGAGGACTTGGTCTCCAGGATGGAAGGCGATGTCGCGGCGTTTACTGTCGCAGCGACGTTTTCTTTCTTCTTGGGTAGCGGCGGTGTTGCGACGAGCAATTTCACGGCAATGCGCGAGTCGAGCTGCAAACTCTTCTGGGAGGGAGGTGTTAGGCTAAGCAGGAGAGAAAAAGAATTCGGTGTCGAAGACGGAGGAGGGAGATCGTCCATACACCAGGAAGAAAGGGCTGTAACCGGTAGTTCGTTGTGTCGCAGTATTATAAGCGAGTGTAACACAGGGAATGATGTTGTCCCAGTTTGTGTGGTCAGGACGTAAGTACATAGAAATCATGTCAGAGAGCGTTCGGTGGAAGCGTTCAGTAAGGCCATTGGTTTGCGGGTGATATGTAGAAGTGGTTATATGCTTCGTATTAGTCTGCCGCAAGACTTCTTCGAGGACGTGGGACATGAAGGCTTTGCCATGATCGGACAAAAGAACGCGAGGAGCACCATGGCGCAAGACTATGGATTGCAGGAAAAAGTCAGCAACCTCAGAAGCAGCACCAGATCGAAGAGGCGCAGTCTCGGCGTATCTTGTTAAGTGGTCTACCGCTGTGACGATCCAGCGGTGACCGGAGGGCGTCAACGGCAAGGGACTGTATAGGTCAATTCCAACGCACTCGAAAGGTTCGGTCGGACATGGCAGAGGCTGAAGAAAACCGGCAGGCGGGGATGTGGAGCGTTTGCGTTGCTGACACAACGCACATGAGGCAAGTACGATGAAGTACGTGAAATGTGCTTACAAAATATTTATTCATTCAATTATTTAATATACTTTCAAGGCCCGACTGTATTGCAGGCAGTCGGGGTAATTGTGGATGTATCAACTCGTACAAATTTTTAGCAGTGCTGGGGCGCTATTGTGAGGGTTATTTTTGACCCTAGAATTTAAGCGCTACCATTGACAAGGTGACGTTCATCAAAAGAAAAAAAAAGTCTGAAAGAACCTTAACTGTTACCAATTTCGAGTGCTTACGTGTTTGTTAGGTGGACATCCACCTTTCACCATTTCTCCATTTTCGCCAATCTGAGAACGCGGTTCATAGAGTGCATTAACTTACTGAGCAGCAAAGGTTGCGCTGTATGAAACACGGCTAGGTCTGCTGCTAAGAAGGCAGTGGCTCTCTAAAGTTGGCGTTTGTGCGTGAAGAGCATGGCGATAGTCAATTGTATCATTTCACATACTTTAGCAGCAGCTGCTGCAAGTATTCAATGTAAATAAAACGAGGTCATGGGTAGCTTTCTGCCTCCATAGTGGAAGGAGTGCGAAGCATGACCTTTGCCAAAACGAAAAAAAAAAACAATACAATATAAAAAAACAAAAAAAAAACAAAGGAGAGAGAGAGACCGCATCGTCCGAAAGTTTCTGCAAAAGCCATTTTGACAGGAAACGAGGTCTTGATATTGATTTCGGCTGCTCAAGAGCGAAAGAAGAATGGAAGGAGCATAGCACAAAAAAAAAGGATGACCGCGTCATTCCATCCATCACAATGCTTCAAGTGAGCAATGGTTCCTATTTTCGTTCTTTCTTGAGGGAAATCAAATCTTTATTCGGAGAGGTCAAAGCACTTTCGCGTCCGCGTGCCGGCGTTAGTGGGAGCCCAACTTTTTATCGCCTCGCGGTGAGCTGCTTTCTGAATGGGGGCAATAGGGGGCAATGCTGTGCGGGGAGCGCCGTGCTTCCTTTCAAAAAAGAAAAGAAAGAAAAAGAAAGAAGAAGAAACAGACAAAAAAAAAAAACAGACAGCACAAGTCAAGCAACCTGGAGTGCTCTCTCATGGCGGCGTGAGATGCGAAGCTGTGCTGTGCACTTTGGAGACATCACAGCTGCTCGCCTACTAAAACATTCGAAGATTATTTGCGCAAATGCGTACAGCATTGCTAAATATGCGTCGATTTACCAACGTTTTGCTCTTATGGACCGCATGCGCAAAAGAAGCCTGCCTGCCACAACCTTGAGCAGGTGGGATAAGGATGGTTTTGAAACAGTACACGTAATCACGCACGTCTGGAAAGTACACGGCGATGAACAAATGTTTCTTTTGTTAGCTCGTTATCTATTCTTCGTGCTCATTCAGCGATGCGCAGTGCATATCGCTGTACGTTTCTTTTCCCGTTGATGGTGCGTGGGTAAATGGAACCTACGTACTGCTTCACTACTGCGACCGCCTTGTGGTGGAGATATGGGTGCGCAGAAACGTGTGTATGGCGTTGTAAACTATCTACAGCCAAAAAAGCTATTCGTTCTACTTTGTATGCAAAAGTTGTACACGTCTTTTCTGTGTTTCAGGAGATAGTCAAAATCCGCTGGGCAGTTAGACAGCCTGTTTTTTTTTTTCCGGACAATCTAGTTCTTCCCTATGCCCATCTTAATTTTTCCTCCTGACTATTCCTTGTCTCGTTCCGATCCACTACCGTACGCGGTCTTTTTATACGGCAGGAAACAAAAACGGATAGCAATCATAAACTGATCCCAGTGACTGCCGAAATTTCCTTCCGTTGGCAGAGAGCAGCTCCTCGTCGTTATGGCTGCTCGGCTCGAACGCAGCTGTTTTACGACCAGGCACCAATGACACGGAAATCGGCTTCGAATAGGGAGAGGCTAAGAGGCATGTGAGGTTTGCGGCGTCTTGGTTCTTCTAGAACACTGACATGACATCTGGCGTAGTACGTTTCCTCGTAACTCTTGCTGTGCCTTTCCCACTGAATCGATTCTGAGTCATATAAACGAAAGAGCCTGAACACCCCCAAGCAAGCCATAAATAGACGCCCTTCCAGATTACCAAAGCAGCCGGCCGGCAACCTCGCGATCAGGTTTCGTTGCGATTAACCATGACTGGGTCACGTTGATATAGGCCGTAATTCGCACCTCTGGCAGACACGGATACGCCCGCAGCATAGTCGCCTTCTAAAGACTATCGACGAAGCGTCCGGCATGTCTAGCAAAAGCGCATCCATGAGAGCTGATTGTGGAAGAGCATAACCACAGAGCGTTGCATTACTTATACAATGACGGCGGCTCAGTTTACTCACTTATTGGGCGGGCGGCATGTGGAAAAAAACGGTAATGCCGAATGGCTATGGGTGCATGTTCAAGAGCCCCACGCCGTCAAAGTTATTCTGTAATCTCCCCACTATGTCGCGCCTCGTAATCATATCGTGATTTTGGCACGTAAAAGAAACCCGAAATATTTTTATTGTGATAGCAGTTATATGGACCCTCCAAAGCGGATTTCTGCCTTCGGCGTCGCCGTCGCCGTGAGGTTCCGTATGACGTCAACGGCGATGAAATCGTCGCCGCGCTCTGGACGTTGTATGTGCGAGTGAAAGGGCGCGAGGGTCGCGCGCTTTCACGGGGAGTGAACGCACGTCGGAGAGCAAACGCGCGTTCTGCGCCGTGCTCCCTCAAGGCTGCAGAATTAAGCGTCTCTTTCCTCTTTTACAGTCACCATATATAGAAAGCAAACGCGACTTTTTGCGTCGCGCGGAAGGCCGTGGGTGGGGGCGGGAGGGAGGGAGGGGAGGCGACGTTTAGCTGCGGCAACAAATGCGTATTTATATAAAAACGTTGCGAGGCGAGAAGGTGGGTAAGATTTCCGACGCAGCTCGACGAATGTCCTATTCTGATCTCATCGAAAACCTCCGAGCCACCCCCAGAGGCACCGGCTATAGTCACCAACGCCACGCGTGTTAGGTGCGAACGCGGGCAAAACGCCGACGGTGTCGACAACAGTTCTGGGCGTTGCTGGTGCTGCTGCATGTCCAAGTTTATACAGCTGATAAAACTAGTATCCTTACTCCGTATAGCTCTCTACTAATTTTCTATCGCAATTCATGCTTCGCCTTTCGGGTGCAACTGCGACAATTTTTTTTAATCCAGTGTTAGGAAAACGAAGAGAAGAAGGGCGACAAAGCCGTTGCAAAACTGACAGCTCTACGAGTCAGCACTTTCACGGGTTAATAGCTGTACCCACGCGGCGGAAAGCAACCAAGGCAAAAGAGACAAGAGAAACAAATGCTAGCGTTAATCTGACTTACCCGTTCACTGATCCCACCGTCTTTTTCAAGTAGCTTTCAACGTGGCCATATGAAAAAGCGACTGGCGCTAGCTCTGCATACATTGAGAGTTCTGCTGTTGTCGGGCGGGTGTTTCCGTAACGACTGTACTAGAGATGGACAGATATGCGGCGTTTCGCAACCAATACGCAATTCGCATGATTCATTGCTGATCCCGAAAGTTATACCTTGCATGCGCGTTCTATTTGCATATTGCTAGAAGGAACAACCACCTGACTGCAATGCCCGCCGTGGGCAAGCAGGTACTTTCGGGGAAAAAAAAAGAAAACTAACATTTTCACTTCAATAAAGTTCTTGACTGACTGACATTTTCACTTTTTATGTTCCAAGATGTGCACTGGATGGCGCCACGTGGCAAGAGAATGCGCGGGACACCCACCTATAAAAGAGTAGTATTAGAGTGTACTAGATTGGGGAAGCTGGCCAACGAAGGCTCCCCGCTAAGGCTTTCTTTATTGAAAAGTTGGTGGCGCCACCGTCGCTTTCTCCCGAATGAGCGGCCCCGCCCGCCGGCCGGACACTTGTCGCGTCGGACACCCTACCGCAGCTGCATGGAGCTTTTACAGGCGCATACTCGGTGGCGGCAACACTGGTGTTATTCGCCACCGATCTTTTTTATATAAAATGAAAAAACAGTGGCGGAAAGAATGCAAACGACACCACAACGACGGTGCATCAAGCAGACGACAGCTACTCAGCTGTGAGCTCGCCTCAGCCAATGAGCGCTGCCGAAACAGCCGGAGCCAACGTTTATTGGCCAGAAATTCAGAATAAGGCGACGGCAGCACCACCACATTTACGGCTTTTTTTGCTTCACCCTCGGCGCTTGCCAAGGCGTCTGCTAGACCCACTCCCCCAATCTAGTACACTCTAGTAGTATGAAGGCAAATTATAAGCAGAAGTGCATTCTTATCAAAAATGGATTATTCAGTAAATATAAAAAATTTTAAAATGTACGGCAAGGTTACAAGCCCCTCGGTCCGGGACACCGGCAGTGAAATTTTCAAGGCTATTCTTGGTGTTGGCCATGCGGCGTCTTAGCGACAGTGAGCCAGTCCAGTGTACGCCGAGATTCAAGGCTAAGGGAAAGGATGGAATAGAAAAGTGGGCGAAATACTGTCACACCTAGCAGCATCGCAAGGAAACCAGTGACAGTTATTGTGCCCAAATTGGCTTCAACGAATAAGAAGCATCCCCATCTGCCTTATTATAAAATGTTTGATCATCCGAACATCGCCCCGCCGCTATAAAGTTTTGTTGTTAACTGTTTTTTATTGAAATAAAAAAACTGCGTACTCCAACTCTGGCCCCTTTTCCCTTCATTATAATTTTCTGCCTTTTGAGCAGTGACAGACAGCAGGAACCTAATTGAATCTTCCGCAAAATTTCCCACAGTGTGACTGCCACTAATACAGAAGAAATCTCGGCGCTTTAATAGCGTGTTTCTGTGCTTCGGTTTAATGCTTGACATTGTGCCTCTCGGGCTCTCGGGTCTTTTTACTGTTTTGCGGTACATCGAGTGTCCTGTGCAGATGTTATGAGCGGCGTGCATCATTTCCTCGTTCCGGTGCTTGTGGAGCAAGAAGGACCTCAGTAACGGAACGGAACCCTCAAACACCCTCTCGGGCTCGGTGAAAAAAAAAAAAAGAAACACACACACGCACACGCACACCACACACACACACACACACACACACACACACACACACACACACACACACACACACACACACACACACACACACATTCCGCGAATAGCATATGCAGCTGTGAACATCTCATTCAAATTTTACTCATGCGTGGTGAATGGAGCTCCCAAGCGTAGCGTGAAGTTACCCTTTTATCAAGCACCCGCTTTTCACACAGAGGCCTTCTCCTGACTTGTTTTGGGGCTGTCGGCAGCTACCCCTTGACGTCAAAGGGCAGACTCCCATTAAGCGCAGCCATTGGTCGATAGGTAACATGTATCATGAACGGTACGTGGATCAGTGCGCTTCTTCCTGATGTTACTGTGCATAGTATACCGTAAAAACCGGAATATAGGTCGAACTTTTTTTCAAAAAACCATTGCAAAAAGTCGACCCTCGTCTTTTATACCGGACATTGGCGGAAAAACTACGGAAATCTTGCAACAATGGGCAGATGAAGTAAACAGCCGCCTTCGCCATCGCATTCAGGCTGCTTTTACACATTTTGTTTCAAAATGAGCGGAAGCCGACAGCAATTCACCGTCGCCTTCAAGAAAAAGGCGATTGAGTACGCGGAAGCCCTCGGCAACCCGCCAGGTTGCCGTGGGCTTCGTATCGTGCGACCATCGACCCGCGTGTTTGTCAGCACCTTATCATCACGGCACGGAGCAGCATTTAAATAAATACTGTCACCATTGTGCAACCGGATGAGTCGCTTTTGTTTAAAGGTAAGGGTGTCTTTCGGTACTTTTGCCATTGAAAAAGATTTTTTTTCGTTTTTAGAATTGGTTAGTTGGTGGGTCGACCTATATTCCGGTTCGACCTATAGTACGGTTTTTACGGTATGTGTTGAGCGAAACAGGCTGAAGCAAGGAAAAATCTCCGTTTCTATGGTCGATAACAATTAGGTACTTCCGGAAAAAGCTGACTGTCATCTGCTCACGCTCGGTCGTGCCCGTCCACGTAGGAATGCAGCTTTGGCCGCATTGCTCATCAGTGTCATAACCGTGGGGCCTCGGTAATTTTCATTAGTTTTGAGCATTTGACTATCCTTTAACAACACGCGAAACTGAAATCCAGACCACATGTACACTTTCCAACACGCGCACATTCTTGGCCACTCCTGGCCAAAGACTATGGCAGACATCACTTCGCATTGAGGTATTTATAGCGTTTAAAAATACACAATTTGGATGTGGCTACTCTCCGTCGGTCAAGGTGGTGCAAGACAAAGCCGGTCCACACCACGTAGCACCACCATATTGGGGCAAACGCGCGCGAACGCGGACCCCAGACATGAGGTCTCCCATCCTCGTTTACCAGCAGACATCAGTGCCGCTCCTTCCCCTAGCGTAGAGCCGCATCACTATCTGTCAGTGCACCGATGCCGCCAGACGCTCGCGTTCAACCTCTTGCACACGTGCTCCTCATCTCGCCAATGTTTCGCGACTGGCTGGAGCGGCCTTACGACGGCCGACTAGTCAACTGTTACGTGGTGCACTTCAAGAACAGTGACAAAAGATATCCGAAGCCGGTTGAGGAGTTATACAGATTCCCGGGTAAATGGTATGAAATGAACGCAGGCAGGCATGGATAACCACCGTTCACAGGATCAACGTAGTCTGAATGTAAAAGTTCGCCGTTTTCCATACTATTTGCTAATTTTCGCGGTAGCGTTGCTTCGCCGTCATGGCAGTTTGCTCGGGACGAGGAGAATATTGCTGCAGCTCTACTTCGGCGTGCTTTGAGTGCCGCATTCAGTGGCAGCTGATTTGCGCGTGCGACGCACATTGTGCTTTCTTGTGTTACCATGACACCGGGCATGGCTTGTTTGGACATGCGTCTCGAGCGGTAACATTTCTGTAGTAGTAAGTGGAAAGCAGTGGCGTGTGATTAGCAGAGGCGTGTGATTAAGAAGCCCATCTGGAAAAAAAGAACGCGGACCATACTGTGTGACATTTTAGCTCCACAAGTTGCGTTTCCAGAGGAAGGCAGCGGCGGTTTGGGTCGCGTCGGCTTTCGGGCGATCTTTATTACCGGTGAACACGGGCACTTTCTTTCGCGATTAAGCCCAATACAGATCAGTTTTCCTATTTTTATCACGATCGAGTTCGGTCCAACAATTTGGATCGAGTGGGTTGAGCTCATTCAGCATGAAGGTGCAGAGAACAGCTTACGATTGCGATCGACTGGATTCGAACCATGTAAAATTATGATCGAACGTGCCCATATAGAAGTACTCCATCCTGATCGGACTAGATCGCGATCCAAACTAAATTGCCTGCGTGACAGGGGTATACATTCGTCACGGGTTTCAGGACCTCATGAACTTCACAGTCGTGTCGCGCTGACACGATGATCAAGGCGCCTCTCTTCGTAATCGTGAGGCTGCTTTTCAGGCCAGTTTCTTCAGGGTTATTTAGTCTTTGACGAATCCTTTGCATTCTTCTTCGTTTTCGTCTTTAACATGCGCGCTATCGCATAACATCACACCACTGGCAGCACTTGTACGAAGCTGTCACCACTGCCAGCATTCAGCGGTGGCACTCAACTGAGACTAAGATCCCCAGTGGACACCTTTATTAAAGCACCCCAGCTACACACGAGAGCCCTCTCAACTCACGGCACAATACGGATATCCGTATTGTGCACTTTGACATGCGAAAGCGAACGAGCGCGACCTACTTGACTCTGCTAACGTTAGCAGTGGTGCACGCTTGTCTCCTCTCATTTTCGCACTACGTGCCACCCGGAAGTATGCAGAATTTCATGGGTGGGTGTTGGGCTTCGTGTTTTTGAGGTTTTTGTGACAGATGCACGGGAGACGCAATGTTTCCCGTATTCCTGTACACAGCACGCGGACGGAAACACGCTCACTGGCCACTTTTTCATTTTCACCCGTCAGCGGCGCTGGTGAGCAGCGTCCGTAGCGTCAACTGACCCAGGTTTGTGCCCGGTGTTTTACTGGTGTTACGTTGTCTTACGGCCCCGAGGTGTTGGCACAACGGTGTTTTATTGAGGGCAGCTAGCTGGGGCCCCCAATAAAGCTGCTAGTTGAAAATCAGGACTCTGTGCTGTCCCTTGTTTTTTTTCTTGCGTGTATTCGTCTGTGCTACTACAGTGCTGTAGCACAGAACCCCGCCAACAAACTTTACTACTTCCAGAGGAAATAGACTGTTGTGTTCTTACGCTAATTACTTTTGGCATGTTGCAACACTCGTTGTTCAGAGAGAGGAAATGAATAAGAGGACCCGTGCCAAAAGCAGAAAATTTTCGAATCCTATCATGGCACCGCAATCGTTCAATTTCTTTGAATGTTATGTTTCAATTTCCTGGAACGGCTTCAGCGTATTCTATGACCTAATGAGTGGGTATGCCCAATGCGAGATTTCTTTTCAATGAGCAGGGGTGTCGAAATGCAAATGAGCTCTTTTAAATTAAATGTGAACGAAAACGTAGCAGCCTATGTCAAAGTACAACTGAAGACAATGTGAAAAGTGGTCCGATCAAGAAACCTCTCCTCTGCTCATTGGTTTTCTTTGCTTCCCTGCGATCAGGTTCTGTATTGGGTTTGCGCAGAACTTGGGCAATGGAAAGAACTTAAAACGGCTAGACGTGCACCGAGCGTATTACGTACCTCTGCTGAAAGAAAATCTATGGTACACCGCTGGAAAAAAAATTGTTCTCTTCAAGAAAAGGAAAGAAAAAAATGCACATTACAAGTGGGCGAGCCATTCACCAACAGAGAAAGAAGGAATGATTTATTATGAAGCCAGCGAGATCGTTTACTTTTCAAGCAGCACATAGGAAACAAATCGCCGACCAAATCGGAACCATTTGCAGCAATTAAAACTTGGAGGACGCTTAAGCTTCGCCTTTAAGGGTAGAACGCAATAGCGTTTTTGGGACCCATTCGCATTGCATAGTTCGCATACGGCAAGTAGGCTTCATTCACTGCAACACTGAACTTGGGAAAACCAGCTTACAAAGACCAAGCTTACACCGATCCCCTTAAAGTTGGCTTCAATATTAAACTGAAATGCATTGCTGGAAAGACAATTTTTCAGGGGCAATATAAGTGGTCTTATATTAGACGAAGGTGCTAGCATCTTTTTTATTATTTTCTTAATTGTTTGCTATGGCCCCGACGCGCGCGAGTCTGATAGAAGTGTTTGAGTTTCCTCGTAGCAGAATTTGGTTATCTCGTACATTTAAATTACAATCCGACGGCGAATCCGACGGCGAATCCGACGGCGAATCCGACGGCGAATCCGACGCCGAATGGTAAAGGCCTACTTTATCATTTTTCTGACGAATTTCACTTTGAGAAATTCAATTTTGGTTCACCGAAACCTTACACCACGTGGAGGTCCTGCGCGGTCGATGTGGTTGGATGATTTTCTCCTCCACCCGCGTTCACACGCCGCTTGCCGACGTCAGTTGCCGACGCCGGATTTTCTACGACACGGAGCCCTAAACACTACCGCCTTAAAATGGGAAATGATTTTCATGTACCATTAGTACCAGGAGTAGCGGAATGGTCATTTGGGAGACCACAAATAGATGTGTTCTAAATATAGAGCAGTGAAATAACACTTGAGACAGGAAACAGCCGTGACATTTGTTTAGATGAACATTACCATTATAACGTGCACCACAAAAGTAACACTGTTACTTTTGTGGTGCAGTAATGTAGTGTTTTTTAATGCGGTAACACTGTTACTTTTGTGGTGCAGGTTTGTGGTAACAAGGGTTTGTAACAATTTTCCTTCCACATTTCTAAAAAGGACCCGCAAAATAAGCGTTTCTCCAGATGCAATGTGCTTGGTCACTGTTGTGTTATACGTCCTGAAAGTATTTGCTATGACAAGTGCGTATAGTATTGGCCGTGGTGAACATAGGATAAATCCTATGTTTCTTTATTACTAGCATGTGAAAAACAGTAGCCGTGCTCATTTCAATAAAATAATTATCAGAGATACTTAAGACTGCTTGAGTGTGGGAATACGAAAGCATTGTACCGTTCGTAGACTTCGGAACGTCATGAACGCACTCATTGTATTCACTCATGACATAGCGCCACCTCCTCCCAAGTGTCGATGTCGTCAAGTGCCCAATGACGCACGCACTAGGCCACACCTATAGTCAGCGAGACAGCTGTGACATGACGTGTACAATCAAGCACGCACTAGGCACGCTTTTATTAATATACAACTGCGGAGCTGTCGTTGCGTCGGGTACGCGTGCTCATCTCGCGCCCCAGAGGACCGGGTTCGATTCCCACCCAGGTCGAAATGTACCAAAGTTTCTTTTCAATCCCATAATTTACTTTGTTTACAAGAACCTCCCTGAGAAATGTGACGCCAATCCGATCCCTTTCCCCAGCACCCTTTTAATGTGTAATCATTCTTAGGGTACATCACGCACTTTCCAGGGACTATGTATCTACGCTCGTATCTGTGTATATATGTTTGCATCAAACCGTTTTCACGTCTAACTGGATTACTGGGTAGTCTGTGGTCGAATGGCTAGCGTATCGATCTTCTGTGCTGAGGTAACAGGATTGTAAACCAACCATCAGACCAACTTGGATCACTGAGTAGATGGCAATGTGTTCATACGTACCGCTCTTCCACAAACCTCTGTCACGCAGACATGGGTGGTCACATTAGATGCCGGACTCGATTGGTGCCCCTTTTCGAAGAAACTCTTCAACGATAACTCAGAGCACGGGGTGTGTGCCACTCGGTATGATATGGTATGAGGAACTTTATTGGGTCCTGAAGGTCAACCCTAGGTTGACGTGGGCCGCTCCCACGTTGGGACTGTCAGGCCAAGCCCTTCAGCCACATCGCGGGCCTTCTGGACTGCGCGTCTGTGGTGTGCTAAAATGAGTCTCTTTGAGGCCAACTTGGGTCTCTGGGTATGTGCCAGAAGGTGTGTGGCGCTCTTAACTGAACGTCCAACTTGGGCAAACTAGGTATGTTCTACTGGGAATGTGCCGCTCTACAGTTACGAGAATGATCGCTTAAATTTCTGCGATGCTGAGCGGAATCGAGCCCACGTCACAAGGCTTCCTCAAGGACAGCAACCCGAGGCATTCGTAGGCTGCGCCACAACAGCACCGGGTAAGTGCCGCTTTTAACTGAACGCCTTTCCGCGTAACGCTTTAGCGAGCTGCGCCATGAATACACTGGACAGGTGCCGCTCTTCAATGAACCTCGCACCAACCTGGGTCATTGAGTATAGTTCACTGAGTGTGTGGCTAGCGAGGGAACAATTCTCAGCGTTCGCATGCCTCGGTGCGCCACGCTTCTCGTCGCGGAGGACATGCGCGGACTTCTCGGCAGTGCCACCAGATGGCGTAGCGTGTCCACAAAGAAGTGTGAGAGAGGAACGCGGTTTCCACCTTACGCGTTTCTCAGCTTTTTCACGCAACGGCGCGCCATGCATTTCGGAGGCTACGCGCTAGCTTCGCGGTGGCAGCGCTAGATGGCACCGAGTGTCCTTAGAGAAGTGCGAAAGAGGAATGCCACTACAGTACACGCCTCACATGGAAATTGTTTTGACGGTGGCTATACGTTGTGTCACTATATTGATTCAATGCTAATCGAATTACCGCTAACAGTCATCGTGACATCGGTTCTGCAGCAACTTCTTTTCCTTCATCACAGCCCACTCTACTAAAAAGGCTTCTGTTTAACAAGCTTTCACACTTCTGTAACTATTTTCATGTTTTTAAACAGAGTTGTACTCTTAATGCAACGAAAATTAGAAAACTAGAAAGAAGACTTTTTTCGTTCTTTTTTGAAATATCTCATCCGGTTTCAACAAAAAGTAAGTTTAGGACCACGTTGATTGGCTTCTGGGGAAAGCATTAAAGTTCTGACACAGGTAATTAATTTTTCAAACTGCAACACAAGGCAGGTTGGAAGTAGTAAAAACAATTTTCTTGGCACCTCCGGCATTTCGTACTCCGCACTTGGGAACATGTAAACGTTGACTATAGCGATGACTCTACCGAGTGTAAAAACCGTACAGTCAACCAGAAAAAAATTGTGGACCACTTCATGTTAGAAAACGTTAAATTTGCAAGCAGTTTCTGTACGTGGCCGGCAAAGCCGTACCCCTGTGTATTGTTTATGTACACTAAGCGCGGGTGGAGTGGCACTGAGAAAACTTTGATTCGAGATATTTTGCCAGTATGACGAGAACGATAAATGGCAACCCCAAATAAGTTATTTACATGTTTACGGCAAGAGGGAGTGCCGAGCCATGCAACCCACCTCGCTCTCCTTGTGGGCAAAGTCAGCACGAACAGCGCGACGAAGTCTCGTCGAAATCGCAATTCTGATCTTCCACCGAGACAGCGAGAGAGAACGATAGCCTGCTGCTGTAGCTATGGGGCTATGAATGAGCTAGGAAAGAAAGCCTGTTCTGCGAGACAACCCGAGCTTGAAGGGCTCTCGAGCCGAAGAACAACAGCGGATGATATTTGCATGCGAACGCTTCTCTTCGCAATTTACATTTTCTTTCGGTCACATATCTCGCGAAAAAGTGCCTCTCTGTATTCTGGTCTCGTGGTTCTAAGAAAAGACGATTTCAGGATGTCGCCGGGTCAGGTCGTGTATTTGCATATCAAGTTTCTCCCTAAAGCGGAGGAGAGAATACTGTGCGCGAATGGTTATACGCGATGCAACAGACCACACAGGAAATCCGGAGCAACGTCATCAAGAATAAAGCAAGAAGACATAGTCCTATCAGAAAAATGCGAGACCTTATACTAACGCTGAAGTTAAGCCCTGTTTGTGTAGCACACGTGGCCGGGTGTTCGTGCACGTCTGCATTTTTCACGCACGCTCAAAATGTGATGTAGTACGCGCAACCTCGGTATGACGCGGATCTGCATATGAGTATAGAAAGTCTTACGTTTAGCGGAGACGAAAGTTAGTGTTTACATTAACCTGTGTGCCTTGTTCCTTCCTTTGCTTAGATGTATGTTTCCCAGTGTTCTGATAGCTGTTCGTCCCAGGCCGTCTTTCTAGCCAACACTTGAAATTATAATGTCTCACGCTCGTTCCTTCCTGAAATTTTCTTGTATTATTCTGAAAGCCCTGTTGTATTATCGCGAATGGTCGCTGAGCAAAAGCCATCGCTATAGACCTGAGTAGATATTGACACGTGTACTTGTTCATCTTTCTCTGGTGACTGCTTTTCACCGGCTAACAAATGTTAAACGTCGTCCCTCGGCGCGAATGTTGTCGATGGTTGTATCCGTTGTCTGTTTCCACCGAACCTTGCGTAATATGACTGCATGCCCGACGCGGATTGTCGAGTACTTTCTGGAAGGCCAGCGGGCACCAGCGATTATGCTGGAACCTTCGACGAGTCATGTGCGCGCTTGAACCTCTGATCAGATTTCAATGATCGCCGACTGCCCTCGCCGCTATCGTTGTGATTTGTGCGTCACTTTATCTGGTGAGCACAGATTCGCCCAATAAATAGTTGGTTTCTTTATTCACAGTTTTGCTACTGTGTTCTTCACCATCACTAAAATGTGATATCTGGTAGAGGTACTTCTTCGTTCATATACCGGACGCCCCCCGCAAAGCCGTCATGCAAGCCCGAACCGCGAAGGCAACACAAACGCCGCCCCGGACCATCAAGCATGCCGCAGACTTTAAAACTTGCCCCCGGAGCACGGAATTCTACCTGAGCAGACCTGGAGATCTTGCTTGACAAGTTTGAGATATTGTCGACCTACAACAATTGGAAACCTGAAGGCAAGCTTCGATCACGTCTGTTTTAAGTGCGAAGCACTTTGGGGGCCCGGGCTGTCGGTGTCTAATGTGATGCCATGTCGTCGTGGTCACGCGCAAAAACAACATCTAAAAACATGGTCAAAACACGGGCAGAATTCACAAAACCGATTCAAAATAAACTAACATGATTGAAAATAATTTAAAAGGCAGGAATTATCAAGCATTAAGCACATTAATTAACAGAAATTCGTTAAAATCGCTTCCATCATCAGCAGACTTTGGCTCCATGCGCGCGGTGGTTTGGCTCCATGTGCGTGGCGGTTTCCCACCAGTTGTGCTATAGCACAGGTGTCAAAACGGATGATGGATCGCTAAACACGAGATAAACACAGGATAAAACAAGGTACACACAAGGAAAACACAAGCAAACACAGGCACATCATATCACTGCTTCGCACTTCCCCAGGTTTCACGTTAGTGGAGCTGCATAAGCGCTGGACTTGAACTACACAAGTGCATGAGGCACAATTTCTGATCACCTTGTGAGTTTTCTTATATCCAAGCTGTGTTTATGCATATAAACGGGCGGCAGACTACCACTGTAAATTTTACAGTGGAGCTGTTTAAGCTCTTGGTTGCGCCGCGTAGTGCGAACAAAAACTGCTCCTGGCGATGACGTCTGCGCGCGTCGCCTAGCAACCACCTTGCGGAGCAGCGTGTGCTTCGCTTCCTCTATGTGCCGTGCACATGTTTCCTTGACATGTGGCGTTAAGGAAATGGAAGGAGAGCATGCGCGCGGCGCGCGCATGCTCCGTGACTTTGTGGCGTTGGGAAGTCAGGAGCTGAGCTTTTTTTCCTCCATGGTTGGGACTCATTATGATAGCCTGTTGGTGGGATCACGCAAAATATGTTTTCATCGAGCGACCATGATACGGACACTCGATGAATGGTCTCGACATCGGCGTAGCCGTCAGCGCCGCCGTGGTGTCCGAATATCCACGGCTGTTGACGGCGCATGCGGTGCCCGTACACCGAGGGTGGCAGGCCAGGTGGTCCACTGTCCGTGCGATAGCGCGGGCGAGTGATGCGAGGAAAGCCGACGACGCGCTGTTCATTCAGCTGCACAGGGATGAAGCGAAGTGAACGCTCCGTCACACTCTGCTCAATCGGCTAGACACTGGACCCAGGAAGCGCTCCGGATTTCACTGCTGGTATTAGCTCATAGTGCGCACCCATACTAGCGGCCCTACTAAACACCTTTGTGTGAGCACTGGTCTGTGCGGAATAGACAGTAATGCTTGGACTAATTTTTGATCTGGTGATATGAACCTCCTCGGGTGCTACATGCACCGGGGATAAGCCGTCGGTGTCATCTCGTGCAACATCGAGGCGTGACGCCGGCTATGCCGACTGCTCTGCTCATCATGGTGGCGTTGTGATATGCATAGTAGCTGTCAGGGCGCTGTTCCAGCTACTCAACAACATTTTCTTCAGTTTTTGCGTTGTGTCAGCCTGTTGCGACTGGGTATGGTTAGAGAAGCGTCCGATGAGATCCAGGACAACGCACAGCTTTGGCATCGCTTTTATTGCTTCGTCCTGTGGGGCTATGATTACTATCACCGAAACCAGACAGACGGAGTCTTCTGCCACGGTGAGGACGACAGCGGCAGTCAGCCGTTGTTCCGATTCAATGCACTCTACTCGGAGGTGCTCGTACCGTCGACGTTCAAGTGCGACTGAAAGCTGGTGGAGTTCCGGTCTCGTAGCCCTTGCCGCTTCTGTGTGTGGCGTGGCGGTTGCCGCGGGTGCTGGAAAGCTAGCACTTGTTTCAGTGCGGCAGCGGCCGCGGCAGCATGCGTCGTGGTATACCGGGCGGGTGCCTCAGCGCCTTCGTGAGTTCTTTGCTTGCAACGGTGGAAGCCTTGACGAGCGGCTGCATGTTCGGCACGGGTACAACTTCTCTGGTTGCGATCAGGAGCGGGCTGAGCATTCTTGCAATCCGAGCTAGAGCACGGTAGGAACCAGCCGCATGTACGTACCATGAGTATTGCGTCGAAGCTTCCATGGATGCTTGAATTATATCGCGAGACCTGCTTAAATTTTCTATATCACGCTGCCTCCATCACCAGCATACATAAAAAGAATATATTTCATTGGCTATCATGAATGCTGGGCGCTAGCCGAGTACTTTTTATGAAAGAAAGGGTAGCGCGTGAGCGCGTGTGCTATAACCGAGTGGCAATTCAGTCGTCGTCGAACACGGACTAGCTCTTTCATGGCCTTTGAGACCAAACCTCCTTGTTTGCTACAAACTTCTGTCGCGCGAGAGCATTATGGTGCTGAAGGTTTAATGCTGTGGACCGTACTTGCGCTGGATCGCATTTATCCGCTCTCCGCTGCTTCGGCTGACGGTTGTGAGAGGCGTACGTCACCGTATTCAGCTGCGTGTGTCTAGTCGAGATACACCGTTTCGTCTTGGAACGATGCATAAGAAAAAACAGGTTACCGTTTTTGGCTCTGGTACGTGGATGGTATTTTCCCGGGATCTAGGAAAAACGGAATGACAAAACAAAAGGATTAATTTAGTGCGAGTTTTCATTGCTAAAGTTAACGAGGTTAAGAAAACTAAATGCAGCAGACAAAGATCGAGGAAGTACACCCATTGGGACTTGAATACCATTGCAGTCAGTGCTAACAGGTTTCCTCCCATGTGTAGTGCCAGAAAATTTTCAGTACACCAAATTCGTTGGCATTCAAGGCCTAAAGAAATTTAAGATAATATTCTTGCAACTGTGGGGTTTTACGTTGCCAAAACCACAATATGATTATGAGGTAAACCGCAGTCACGGACCCTGGATTAACTTTCACCACCTGAATTTTTTATCGCGTACCAAAATCTAAATACACGAACGTCCTTGCGAAAGGTGACCTCCACGGCGTGGGTCGAATCCATGACCTCAAGCTCAGCAAGGTAATGCCATAGCCACTAAGCTATCATGGTGGGTGAGGCCTAAAGAAATTGTCCATGTGCAACTAACTGCACAGTACCAGAATACACATGAGCGACATGCAGCGGCAGACGTAATGATCGAAGCCACTACCTGATCCCGCCGCCACTGCCACCATCCAGTGTCGGCTTGGGAATCTCGTAAAAGAACTCGCCGAGGACCCTTCCGCGTAATCCATTAACCAGCGATTGACGCGCCACCTGCTACGCTGTGGCAGTGCCACCACGCACGTGCATTATGTAACGTTAATAGCCGAGCTCCCTCGAGGCGGTATCACTATTCACCAGCACAGTGCCCGTGCAACCGATCGACAACCCCCTAATTATCAACCGGCCGTACGCCCCGTTGTTGCGTACATTCAACAGTTCATACCACAAGGGATGAATGCAGCACGACGAATTAAATTTTGCAACCTCCTGCACAGCCTATGAGACGTGCAATCGATGCCAGAAGAACACTGAACTTTGCTGTACGTGATCTTGCCCGCGAGTAAAGTATTCACAGCTCGCTCAATTCCATCACCTAGTAAATCTGAGCTGCTGCTTTTTAGACAGGGGAGACAGGGTGTTAGGAACCTTACGCCTTTAGAAACTCTGCCAATTAAAATCACAGACAACACAGGACGGGTCATACCAAGAGTGGACACAATTAAAATTCTGGGTCTTCTCATTGACGCAAGGAGCTGTAATGCTACGGCTCTAAACCGTCTCACAGGGCAGGCCAACCGTACTTTAAGGCTCCTTGGCAGGGTCTCAAATCGAAATGCAGGTCTCAAGGAGGACAATCTCATCAGAGCATATCAGGCATTCTTCATCAGTCATGTCACGTACATTGCATCATACCTGAACTGGGGGAAAGGAGAGAAGGCTAAGCTGAACGCGCTTATACGCTCCGGACTCAAAAGGGCTCTGGGGTTCCCGCACGGAACGAGTACCGAACTTCTCAACAAGTTAGGACTTCACAACACTATAGATGAGCTCATTGAGGCGCATTCGATGTCACAAATTGCAAGACTATCTAACACTAAGTCAGGGCGCAAAATTCTAGATGAAGTCGGAATTCTGCCTCGAGGAGGAGACGTCTCTAAATTCAAACTACCCAATGAGGTGGAGACGCAATTACTTGTCGACCCCATAGCTAGAAATATTTATCCTGTCCACAACAAGGGCAGCAGGGACGCCAGGGCCAAATGCATTCTCGGTAAATTGCACCAACAACAAAGCTCAGCTCTTTTTGTCGATGCAACCAGTTACGAATCGGGCAACCGCTACGCTATTGCCGTGGTCGATGAGAATGGTAAATTAATAAGCGCGGCGTCACTAAGAACGAGCTCAATTCATGCCGCCGAAGAAGCAAGCATAGCACTTGTAATTACAATGAGGAGAAGCTCCACGATTTTCTCCAATTACCGTAAAGCAATTAGGAACTACTCCGCCGGCTTCGTCTCAATGGAAGCACACAAGTTAATTATACACAGTATTAATACTCATAATTACCAGCAACCGGATAGGTCATACTTAGTCTGGTTTCCGGTTCATCAGGGCCACTCGGTCAGCCCCAATGGCTGCAATCCTAACGAGCAAGCTCACTCTGCTGTGCGAGATCTCACATGCCGCGCATCAGATCGAGAACTGCTCCAGGATGACTGTGGCTCCTACAAAGACCCACTTAGCACTTTTCACGAAATCACCTCACACTATAGGGACGGCAGGAGGTTTTTCCTCCCCCCATCAGAAGCTGAACAGAGCTCAGGCAGTCACATTAAGAATGCTTCAAACTAAATCTTATCCTACACCTTTTGTGCTTAACAAAATTGACCAGCAGTTTCCCGCGGAATGTAAAAATTGTGGACACAATCCGTGTCTATTTGATCATATGTTCTGGCTGTGCCCCAACCAAAGGGCTTCGGACTTCAACAGTGAGGAGGACTGGAGTCGACGCATATCCAGCGAAGTGCTCCAAGATCAACTCCTGGCCGTCCGGAGAGCTCACGACATCGGGAAAGCCTTTGGCCTACCGGTGCCTACGTGAGCGGAGCCACAGACTTAGCCTGGGGGCTTTTGCCCTCGGGCCCTAGTTTCTCTGGACCAAAATAAAAGTTCTTGCCATGCCATGATCAATTCCTCGCTTTCCTTCACTTTATTCTTTGCCAAAGACGCATAGCCCATCATACAAAGCAAGTCGTAAATACATAGCAATAAAAGCACCCTACCGAACCTTACAACACATAAACCATCCCCTACTTTTCTGTGCACCGTATCCCCGCGCTTAAGTTGGGTAAATATTTGGCTTTTCTGCCCTGACCCAATAAGCGACACCTAAATTGGACAGTGCCACGTGTGTATCACTGATGTGCTAATTTCGCAAGCGTGTGCAACAGCCGCCATTTTCCACAGTAACGCAGAAATGGATCACGTGCCCAGCATCCGCATCACATGGACTTTCTCTACTTATGCAAAGCGGCAGAGCACTGCCACCATACCAGCCACTATTTCAAGAGCCATATTCAAACGTACGCGTGAGTCAAACTTGCCGGCAACACCCTTGTGTTGGTGAGCGACTCGTTCTTGCCATGTTCCGTTGAGAAAGGCAAAACGTATTCGAATGTTCGATGCTCGCATCGGCTAGAATGGCGCTTTTAGTGTGAACTCTAACGTGTTACAATTACGGAAGTGAGAACTTTGCAAAATTTCTCTTTCATAATCGAGCACTACGCAAAAAAATCAGTTTTGGTTGTAGGCTCCTTAACACATTGAAATGGCCTAGCTAATGGCGAAATCACTGCGGGACCCAACTTTCAGATTTAGCTGTCTGTCGGCAGTCAACCATTCCATTCGTTTATTCGACTACTTTAAAGCACCGTTGCCCATTTCCTCCATGCCGTCCACCTTTATTTTTACATTCCGTAGTCTATGCTGCTAATGGCATTGGTTGAGACCAAAGTTATCTAATACTTTTTTTTTACTGGCACAATAAGAAGGAAATCTTGGCGCACAAGTAGGTGTCGATAACTCTTTTTCTCACAAAGACATAGTCTTGCACACATTCGCTCCTACACATACATGTATTTACAGATCTCTCACTTGTGTTGGTGACAACCGTTGTTATTATAAAAACCAAGATATCCAAACTATAGAACCGACCTATGTAATCGATTCTCAAGGGCTCGTACATGTCAGAACCATTCATCCACAAATTGCCAGATTAATGAACCATATAAATCCTTGTAATAACTTCCCCTCACCAACAAGAAAAACAACATGCGAGATCCTACTCGAGAAGCTCTCCGTCTTCTTTCCCATGTTGGCGTCCCGCTAGTTAATCCAGAATAGAAAATAAAGAGCGGTCACTAGGCCGCAACACAAAGAAAACCAAAAGCCATCCACGCGAAGACACGAATTATCTGCTGCATCAGAGGAGCTAAAGCGCCAAAACCCCTCAGGCACCGACAGTGAAGCCGTATTCACCAACCACCTATTCAAGCTCATTGTCACGGAAATCGCCCACGGGCTATAATCTGATGCTTCCGAAGCAACCATCCGAGACAACGAGGTGCGAAGTCTGGCGAGGCAAGGCAGTAGTGGCTTCTGCAAGGGAGCCTTTACGTCTGTCATCGGAAAGCAAGTACTTTCCTAGCTGATGGAAAAGAAAAAAAAAGACGATGAAAGGGAAGAACAAGGCACTCGTGCAGTGGTTTCGCCGTCTTTTCTCTTTTTGCTAAGGTAAAAAAAAGTGCTCATGATGATTGTCAACCAAGTAGGCTGCCTATCCAGCTTGCTGCAACAAGTAATAGTTACTTCTGCAAGAACGATACTCGCAGGATGGTTACTTGTATGTAACGCGAATGTTTAAGCGTTATCTGGAGGCAGAAGAAAGAGTACTTTGTAGAATAGTTCAGTCTTGTCGCCTTTATTTATTTTAATGTAGCAATCACGGCTACATGATTGATAAAGTGAGTAGTTATAGAAAACGCGTCCGTTGGGGCAGGTTCTCGAGCAGGGAAGAGACTGAATATCTTGGATCGAATCGTTGATTTGGAAGACGAGGTCGATGCACGCTCCCCTAGATGTCTTCTTTCGCCCGAAGCAGATCGCATGCAAGCATCTGGTGGTCACGTAAGCGCTGTGGGGTGCTCGGCTAGGTGTTGGGCGGTTTAAGCTTGATTTTTTTTTTTGCATTAAGCTACAGAAGGCTGTACTGTTTTGGTTCAGACAGTCAGCTCATCCTCATAACGAATAGCTCGCCTGCCCCTGGTCAGCTTCTGTCCATCCTCATTTTATGCCCCGAGAATCCTTTTTTCGTAGTGGAGTGAGCAGCATTCCGGTGGTGCTGTTGCCTTTGAATGGCGGCTCCATTCTAATGAACAACACGCAAGCTATTCAGGCGGATCTTAAAGTTGTGAGTCATCACTATATGCATATCACAGACGTTCGCCAATTCGGACAAGGAGGCATCGTCTGCAGATCGCCAGACGAGGAATATGTAGCAGATCTACTAAAATGCCCCTCGTTTGGCTCCATTAAGGTGAACGCATTCATTCCGCCTCATCTGGCATGCACGAAGGGAATAGTGCGTGGTGTGGATTCTCGACTGAGTCCGTCAGAAACACTAGAAGAGCTCTCTGCGGCAGGTGTCATCGCCATCTAGCGATGCGACTGTGTGACTGATAACGTACGTGTTCCTACAGAATCTGTGATTGCCACGTTTGCGGGTACATCATGTCCTTCAGAATTAAAAATCTGGTGACTAGTTTTTCGTGTAGACCCTCTTGCATCGCGCCCGTTACAATGCCGCAGTTTTCGGCGTTTTGGACACAGCGCGGGTGGCTGCAAGTCTAGTCCTCGTTGCTGAATCGGTGGTGAGGGATCCGGGCAATGAGTGCGTAACACAAACGGAGAAGTGTTGCCTATGTGGAGGTGCCCATCAGGCTAACAATTCCGACTGTCCTTCTCGAGCACAAGACGTTCAAATTCTTGAAGTAATGGACAAGAGGCGTTGCTCCCTTAGAGAGGCTACTGTAGCTGTAAAGGAAAGATCACATGGTAATGCTGGTGTTGTGGCGCGGCAACCTGCTGCCATGGATTCAACCATTTCAGAAGTGATTGCAGCTGCGATAGAAAAGTCGATGGCTAAGGTCATGGAACGGCTCGATGAAAGTGTGTCTGACTGTAAATCGCAAATTGTGTCCGCACAATTAATGGAATTGCTGCAGGCAACTTCTGTACCTCTTGCTACGTCAAAACCTAATGCGGTACCTGAGCTCAACATGTCCAATCTGCCAATAGGCAGTACGGAAAATGACGTGTCTACTTTCCCTGACAAGGAAGCAAATGTAGCTGGTCCGAGTAACTTGGAGTCGGATGATGCATCGACCATGGATGTGGAGTCGCGGGCCCCCAAACGTCGCGGGTCCCCCATGATGCCTCAAATTCTCGCCCCCATTCAAAACATAAGAAAAGCCATTATGTCGCTTAGTTACCAGACTCCATTTTGGAGAGAGCAATTCCCATTGCGGTGCTCTCGGCATCCGAGGGCTGATTAGAGTGCTTCAGTGGAATTGTCGCTCTATACTTGCTGCTTTAATTGGCAGGTTTACTTAATCTCCCACATCAATTTTGTCCAGATATCATACTTTTACAAGAAACTTGGTTGTATAGAGGAACGAAGTTTTCCTTGCTAAATTATCGATATTTTCGTTTGGACCGTCCTATACTAGAGGTGGAGGCATTGTCGTATTGTAATGTAGGCTGAAGGCGGAGGCTTGAAAAAACGGACGCGCCCCTTTAATGGTGGGCCAGAAGAAGAACGAGCAGGTTACGCGCTCCATCGTCTTTCATGGCCCCGACCTTTGCGCGTGCCGTCCCGCGGTGCGGAAGCCCCACCACTGTGTCACCTGCCCCCCCCCCCCCTGCGAAAACCGACCGTCTCAGTCACGTCAAAAGTCCTGTCAGTGAAGTCGACGGCAAGAAATGGAACTTCTGAAGTGCATCTGGACGTTCACGTACGCGCATGGTATGGTTTCATGCGCACTACATGACCAACTTCAGCGCAGGGACGACGACGGAGTGAGCCGGGGTCAGAACTGCAGGGGACGACTTCGTAGGTTACGTCACTGAGGTGGCGTGTAACCTTGTAGGGACAAAAATACTGGCGGAGCAACTTTTCCGAAAGTCCACCGTGACGGATGGGCGTCCAGACCCACACGCAGTCACCAGTATTGTAATGGACGTCGCGACGACCCTGGTTGTATCGAAGAGCGTCGGTATGCTGTTGGCTCTGGATACGATGCCGAGCAAGCTGGCGTGCTGCTTCGGCATTTTGAATGAACTCTTCCACGTGTTCACTAGTCGGGCTATTATCAGCCGCAGGTAACATGGCGTAAAGTGTTGACGTGATGCGGCGCCCGTATACGAGTTGAAACGGCGTAAACTGTGCGGTCTCATGTAGAGAAGTGCTATAGGCGAATGTGACATATGGTAAAATCTCGTCCCACGTCTTGTGCTGCTCGTCGATATACATGGAAAACATATCAGCCAGCGTTCTGTTCAGTCGTTGCGTTAGTCCATTTGTTTGAGGATGATACGCAGTGCTCTTGCGGTGAGAGCTATGCTTCAGTTGAAGAACGTCCTGCATAAGTTCGGCTGTAAATGCTGTACCGCGATCGGTGATGAGAACAGACATTGCACCGTGTCGTAGGACGATGTGGCGGACGAAGAACTTGGCCATTTCATATGAGTTTGCTTGCGGAATAGCTTCGGTTTCGGCGTACCGGGTTAAGTAGTCGGTAGCGGCGACTATCTATCTCTTGCGCGAAGAGGTCACTGGAAATGGACCAAGTAGATCCATTCCTATTTGTTGGAACGGTGCTTGAGGAGGGTCCACGGGGTGTAGAAAGCCGGCTGGTTTAACGGGAGGTTTCTTGCGGCGCTGACAATCGCGGCGGGTCTTCACGTACCGTTGCACAGAAGAAAAAAGCCGGGCCCAGTAATACTTCTGTCGTATCCTTGATAATGTCTTGGCGAATCCCTGGTGTCCCGCGCATGGCTCATCATGGCAGGCTTGCAAAATGTCTTGGCGCAATACCGACGGCACGACAAGTATTTGGACCACTTCCGCAGTTTTTCTTGTAAAGGACGTTGTCATGCAAACAGTAGGATGATAAGCCGCGAAAGAGCGAGCGAGGCAAAACAGTTTCAACTCCTTTAAGGTGCTGGATCAGCGGCAGCAGCTCAGGGTCAGCGCACTGGTATTCAGCCATCTTTACGGCGTCGACAACGCCGAAAAATGGCAAGTCATGGTCAGGGTCTGATGATGTGGTAGGGAGTGGTGCGCGTGACAGTCAGCGTCGCTGTGCTTCCTTCCAGATCGGTAGACAACGGTAACGTCGTACTCTTGTAAGCGCAGGCTCCAGCGGGCTAGTCTGCCTGCAGGATCCTTGAGGTTGGCAAGCCAGCAGAGGGCGTGGTGATCGCTGACAGCCTTAAAGGGTCTACCGTACAAGTAGGGTCGGAACTCACTAATTGCCCACACAACCACTAAGCATTTGTTTTCAGTGGTTGAGTAGTTTTTCTCAGCCTTGGTGAGACTGCGGCTTGCATAAGCACTAGGACGTTCCGCACCATCTTGCCACTGCACAAGTACTGCGCCGAGACCCGCGCTGCTGGCGTCAGTATGAATTTCTGTGTTAGCGTGCTCGTTGAAATGAGCATATATTGGGCAGCTTGAAAACGCTGGCGCAATTCATTGTACGACTGCTGTTGCTCTTCCGCCCAAATGAAAGGCACGTCATCGCGTGTAAGCCGTGTCAGAGGCTGAGCAACTCTAGAGAATCCCTCGACGAAGCGCCTATAATATGCGCACAAACCAAGGAAGCGTTGGACTGCCTTCTTGTCTGTGGGTGGCGAAAACTCGGCGACGGCAGCTAACCTGTCGACTTCTGGTCGGACGCCTGTAGGACAAACGACATGGCCAAGAAATTTGAGCTCTTGGAACCCGAAGTAGCATTTTTCAGGCTTGATGGTGAGGTCGGCAGTACGGATCGCATTGAGGTCGCTCTCGAGTTGTGCGAGGCGCTCGTCGAACGTGCTCGAGAACACGACGACGTCGTCCAAGTATACGAGGCAGGTTTGCCATTTGAGTTCAGCAAACACGGTATCCATCATCCGCTGAAAGGTGGCAGGTGCGGAACAGAGACCGAAGGGGAGAACTTTGAACTCATAAAGCCCGTCAGGTGTCACAAACGCTGTTTTTTTCATGATCCCGTTCATAAACTTCGATTTACCAATACCCAGATTTAAGATCCAACGAAGAAAAAAACTTTGCATGTTGTAGACGATCCAATGCGTCGTCGATGCGGGGCAATGGATAGACATCGCGCTTGGTGACACGGTTTAACTTTCTGTAATCTACACAGAAGCGTAGTGTGTTGTCTTTCTTTCTGACTAGCACTACAGGGAGGCCCACGGGCTTGTGGACGGCTGGATTACCTCGTCTTTGAGCATCTCTTTCACCTGCTGCTTGATCGCTTCCCTTTCCACTGGAGACACTCTGTAGGGATGCTGGCGAACAGGACGTGCTGACTAGTCCGTAATAATGCGGTGCTTTGTGATGGGCGTGCGCCGTACTTTGGACGACGTTGAAAACAGTCCGCAAATTCATTCACAAGGCTCAGTAGACGGTCTTTCTGATGGTCCGGCAGAACAGCGTTAACGTGAATCCGTTCTTTTACTCTCAGTAACTCCGATTGCTGAGGCGATGCGATTTCCGATGTGCCAATGTCCGTAACGTCAAAGATTTCGCAAAGAAACGCAATTGCCGTTCCTCGCGGTACATGCCGATACTCGTTGCTAAAGTTTGTTAGCAAAACGACTGAACATTTGTTTCGCACCTGAAGAATTCCTCTGGCTATGCAAATGTTGCGTTCATGTCGACGAACTCGCCGACATGTTGCCACGGTCGACAGCGGATCCGGGTGGAGACAAAGTTCGCCCCGACAACGACGTTGAGGTTCATGCGGTGCAGTCTTTGGACTACATTGTAACGCCGGAAACGCAGCGACTGCTACAGCTAGAAACATCTCGAGACTGCTACCGGCAGTCGGTCATGAAAAGCTTGGCAAGCGGGCAACCGGTAACAGGTGAACTCAAGCCATTTGCGACAGAACTGTCTTTCGTTATTGGAGTGATGTTCAAGGGTCCTAAAGTTGTAATACTGAGAAGTATGCGACAGATCATGCTGAAGAGAGTGCATGCTGACCACCTTGGGCTGCAGAAGTGTAATGAGAGGGCTCTAGCACTCATACTTTGGCCAGGTTAGGCCAGGCAACGTGCAGAAACGTTGCCTGGTTTTGGCCAGGCAACGTGCAGAAAATACGCGTACCGGCAGCCACAGGAACCGCTACAGATGCGAGAAGTACCCAAATGTGCCTGGTATAGGGTAGGAGTTGATATCTTTTCTTGTGCTGCAACGTCGTGCGTGGTTGCTTACGACGCCTTTTCAAATTTTCCCGAGGTAGAAAAGCTGCAAGACACAACCGCAGCAACCACGGTCACAGCTCTTAGCGCCATGTTTGCCAGGTACGGGGTGCCAGTAGAAGTCTGTACGGATAATGGACCCCAGTTTTAGAGCCATGAATCTGCCAGCTTCGCCAACAGATATGACTTTAGCCATGTCACCCGAGCCCCTGTTATCCACAGTCGAACGGCTTGGCGGAAAAGGGTGTGCAGATTGTGAAACGAATCCTAAAAAAGACCCTAGAGGCGGGGGATGACGTCTGGCTGGGCCTTCTAGCCTATCGATCAGCACCTCGAGAAGACGGGCATTCTCCGGGTGAACTTCTAAAGAAGGCGACTTCGTTCTAACCATCCTGACTTTCGCAGGGTGTCCCGGACGAATTTGACTGAGCACCACCAAAACAAAGCTGGAAGCCCTTTGGGTGTACTGCATAAGGGCTGAACTGTCCCGCTTCAGGATGCTGCGGGTTGGTCACAAAAAGCGAAGGTGGTAGCCGAGGCTGCTCCGCGATCCTGCCTAGTAAAAACACGACATCATCGCATGCTACGGCGAAACCGCCGACATCTACTTGGGACGAAGGAACGGTGTAGCAGTGACAGTGATGACGACGATTGTCCCACCAGTGTCAACTCCCGTTCACCGTGTCCTACCGCACCATCAGAACCACCCGCGCAAGCATCGCCGCCAGCTCCGAGAAGGACGACGCGTAACATCCGGCGCCCTCAGAGACTGCGCTATGACGAACACTTTAATCAAGTGCCATAAGCTGAGGTGCATGTTTGTTGTTAAGTGTTTATTTTGTTTGTTCCACGAGAGAGGATATGGCGGACACCCGTACTTATAAAATCGGCGCGGATGCGCATCAGTGATGCGCAGTATGTTCAGCGCGCTCGCTCGTGCCTTTATAAGCTGTGCCACAATAAACGTGGTTGTTATTCTTGCACTCACGATGATGCTGTTAGCGTCGTCCCTGTGTCCGGTGCTCTAGTCGTACAACAGTGACCTAGCTCTCCTCTTTCATTGGTAAAAGCGCGCACCAATAAAAGCATCCTTTGGCTCACTGACAAGGCACGGTTGTGAATGCTGACAAGTTGTGCGCCTCAAATGGCGCGAAACTAAGCTACGAGCTAACAAAAGGTACCGCATTAAAGTATAATAGGTGGAAAAATTAGGCAGACAGGCGAACGATGTGCAGCAGACGGCAATTTCTATTGCACGTTGCCGCGTGAAGATCCATAACCTTTGAGAGAAGAATGTGGCGTTCACTGGCCAAAAGTGCCATTCTGCAAAAAGAAAAGCCCCTTGTCGTGCAAGTAGCCTCTCACAGCACCACCTCCTGAAATATCTACCACGGGATTCATAAGCAAGAATTCAACAAAGTGAACCGTCTGATCCCTAGCATAAAAAATTGTGGGTCCCACGTATATGTGGCTATCAGTCATAGGAAGAACATTTCTTTGATGTTTGCCAAAGTATCTTCACCTGTTCTTCACTTCTCTGTAGCCCAACGCTCCTCAGTCCATGCGCTTTCTTGTCCCATTCTGCTCACTTCTTTCTACACACTCGGATGCTTTTCATGCCTACGTCGTTTCTCGGCAGCTCACTTTTTCAGCTTTCTGTTGACTTGTTCAGTTCTTGCATCTCGTGCTGCTTATTGATTTGGAAATGTACCCAGTGGCATATACCCAATCGGGTAGATTGGCCAAAAATGTCAATATACCCAGAGTCAGATGCCCAATTGCGCCTGCCAAGTGGCCCAAGTTTTTTATTCGGGCATCTAATCAGGCGTCTATTTCGAAGCATACCCAGTGCTACATATCCAGTTGTGCATACTCGGTGAACCCAAGCTGAACAGTCGGCAAGGCAGCAGCAGCCAGCGCTCTCTAAGTTGGGGGCAGTGGTAAATAAATAAGGAGATTGAAATATGGTCACAGGAGACACATCTACTAGAAGTTAACAGGAACAACAAATGTCTATTAAGTGTCCTTTGTCTGCCTGATCTCTGTATCCCTTCTCCGCTGAGGCTACAGCCTAGAAGCAGACAAATCACTTTACTTCCACATACTGCGCTACGTATAACTTGCACAGATCAGCCAACCGCACCGTGAGAGACCTTTACGAGCACAACATTTATAAGCACAGGTCCACCTATTGAAACATTGGCCAGATTTTCTGATGCACTTTATACCTGTTACAGCGAAGCTGTTAAGGGCTCACTCTTCGATGGTCGCGTCCGGCAATAGGGAAAAACTCTCATTGGCCGTATGCTGCATGTGCGAGTGAAAGCGTGCGAGGGCGGGGGACGCACGCTTTCACGGGGAGCGAACGCACGGCGGAGAGCAGACGCGACTTCCCAGTGGAACGGGAGTGGTGGGCGATGAGGGCCTCGAGCCGCTCTGCATACCCATGCACACAGAGCTCAAGTTCAAGGCAAGAACTTTTTAAAGTTATTTGTTTCTTTTTTAAGAATATTTTTCGTTGCAATCAATTATCCGTCTATTCACCAGCTCATCACCAATATATCTGCGCTTAAGTGCAGATATATCGGCACTTAAGTGCACCCTAGACTACATGTACGTGCCCGCTCTCCCACTGCGGCGCATGCGCGCAGCCCTGCCGGCCTCTGCCGCCTGTGCCACCGATTCTCTCTGGGCTATCACCCACCTCTCCCCTAACAGTGTCGACAACGGCGTTTAGCTGTTCCGTCACGTAGCCAGTGTTTTGGCAGATGGTTGTGTGCGGTCACGCAAACAACGCGCACAACTATTGTCCACGGCGGCGGCGTTTTGCTCACGTTCGCACCGAACATGGCACGGCGTTGGTTACATGTTTATGAAGAACGTACCAACCTTTGCCGTACACCCTATGGCGGTGTACCGTAGCGATCATAAGGCGATGGTCCTTGTGGCCACTAAATAAATGAAAACCTCCGGATTATATATATTTATCATTCTTTCATAGTTCATATAACTAATTACACCATCACATCATAACAGTCATAATTGGAAATACATAATTCCCACCGTAGTAAAGCTTCGCTGGTCTTCCATCTCCACTTAAGTGGAAGCACTGGACAGTTTTTTTTTGTAGGGCTTTTATCCACGCATATTACCGAGATAGGCAGTACTCGTATTTGCAGCTCCATTCACGGCGTCGCCATTACCGTTTGATGTAAGTGTTGACTTGATGCAGACTCCAGATGCTATCCTAAGCAGTAGCGTGTCATTGGTGATTTGTATTGCACATTCATGGATTTGAAGCTTCATCTGTCTCCAGCTTGACGAGGAGGGCAGGAAGCTACGCATGGGAAATCAATTTCATGACCTCGCTTGCGTTAGAAAGTCGTTCCGGCTTAAGCAGCACTCTAATGATTTTTAGGGGCGAAGCTCCTTAGGGCGTGGGTCTGTCCTTCCTCCGATGTAGTATGTAGCCACCTGTAGTTTTATGAAGTGTTCACTAGATGGCGTAAGTGTTGATCTTTCTATATCTAAGTGTATATAATGTCACTAGATGACGCTAGAGGAAGTGTCGACCTTTCTATATATAAGTGTATATAATGTCACTAGATGGCACTAGTTTTTCATATAGTTGATGAGAAAACCTACAATGTAGTGCGACGGGTTACCGCTAGGGGTGTTATAATAAAAGGTGCTCGCTCTTTGCGCGCTTTCTCTTTCGCTCGGAGTCACCGGATGGAAGACAAGGCTGCGGAGCGGTGAGCGCAGAAGGCGGCGGCGGCGCTCTACAATGTAGTGTGACGGGTTACCGCTAGGGAGTGTTATAATAAAAGGTGCTCGCTCTTGGCACGCTTTCTCTTTCGCTCGGAGTCACCGGATGGAAGACAAGGCTGCGGAACGGAGAGCACGGTGTATCTTGCATCAAATTTGTCGAACGGACATATCAAGTCGTTCGTTGACGCGGCGTTGTTCGACCACGACAACTACAAGCAAGGACCCTTTGTGTTGGTCGGGGATTTAAATGTGGACATTACAGAACGAACTAACGAGTGGCTAATACAACACATGGCAGCCAAACATGGACTCACGTGTGTCACCTTAGACTATAAGAAACCCACGACAATTAGGGGGACTTGCATAGGTCTTCTCCTTTCTAACTTCCCATTGAGACCTATAGAAGAACCGTTATCCCTTCATTTCACGGACCACAAAGCCGTGGTAAGGGACTCCGCAAACCAAGCATCTAAGAAGAAGCATCTAAGAAAATAAAACGTATTGTATATATACACACACTGTTTCTCACGTGTTTACTTGATCATATACTGGGCGAATTACTCGGAGTATTCACGGTTTACCGATGATCCCTCCGGAGCTTCGCCCCATCATCATCATTCACCTCGTGGATAAGCTGTGATTTTGTTTGTTTGTTTGTTTGTTTTTACGTTTTGCCAATTATGTCTTCTCGATCGCATTAATGTGTCATGGTGAGAACTAGTATCTCAATAGCTCCCCCTCCCCCGCCTATTTTCCCCCGCTTGTTGCGTTTTGTACAATTGTCCCTTAGCGAGCCCGTCTATATCACAAGTTATCTTGCGCTATACATGCATATTGCTGGTGGTACTTCGTAGTATTTAAAGAGAAACTGAGACTTCCACCCAAATGTAGCAATTCGCTACTATGGAAACCCAACCGGGTTCCTCGAAAGAAAACTTCGCAGTTGAAGAAAAATTCGTCCTGGTCCGGGACTCGAACCCGGGACCACCGCCTTTCCGGGGCAGCCGCTCTACCATCTGAGCTAACCAGGCGGCTAGCAGATGGCAGGGCGAAGTCGAATTTGTCGACAACTCGAAGCAAAGGCAAGTATATGATGTAATAGTTCAGCGGAAATCCGCTAGGTGGAGATAAGTAATTAAAGAGAAACTGAGACTTCCACCCAAATGTAGCAATTCGCTACTATGGAAACCCAACCGGGTTCCTCGAAAGAAAACTTCGCAGTTGAAGAAAAATTCGTCCTGGTCCGGGACTCGAACCCGGGACCACCGCCTTTCCGGGGCAGCCGCTCTACCATCTGAGCTAACCAGGCGGCTAGCAGATGGCAGGGCGAAGTCGAATTTGTCGACAACTCGAAGCAAAGGCAAGTATATGATGTAATAGTTCAGCGGAAATCCGCTAGGTGGAGATAAGTAATTAAAGAGAAACTGAGACTTCCACCCAAATGTAGCAATTCGCTACTATGGAAACCCAACCGGGTTCCTCGAAAGAAAACTTCGCAGTTGAAGAAAAATTCGTCCTGGTCCGGGACTCGAACCCGGGACCACCGCCTTTCCGGGGCAGCCGCTCTACCATCTGAGCTAACCAGGCGGCTAGCGGGTTCGAGTCCCGGACCAGGACGAATTTTTCTTCAACTGCGAAGTTTTCTTTCGAGGAACCCGGTTGGGTTTCCATAGTAGCGAATTGCTACATTTGGGTGGAAGTCTCAGTTTCTCTTTAATTACTTATCTCCACCTAGCGGATTTCCGCTGAACTATTACATCATATACTTGCCTTTGCTTCGAGTTGTCGACAAATTCGACTTCGCCCTGCCATCTGCTAGCCGCCTGGTTAGCTCAGATGGTAGAGCGGCTGCCCCGGAAAGGCAGTGGTCCCGGGTTCGAGTCCCGGACCAGGACGAATTTTTCTTCAACTGCGAAGTTTTCTTTCGAGGAACCCGGTTGGGTTTCCATAGTAGCGAATTGCTACATTTGGGTGGAAGTCTCAGTTTCTCTTTAATTACTTATCTCCACCTAGCGGATTTCCGCTGAACTATTACATCATATACTTGCCTTTGCTTCGAGTTGTCGACAAATTCGACTTCGCCCTGCCATCTGCTAGCCGCCTGGTTAGCTCAGATGGTAGAGCGGCTGCCCCGGAAAGGCGGTGGTCCCGGGTTCGAGTCCCGGACCAGGACGAATTTTTCTTCAACTGCGAAGTTTTCTTTCGAGGAACCCGGTTGGGTTTCCATAGTAGCGAATTGCTACATTTGGGTGGAAGTCTCAGTTTCTCTTTAATTACTTATCTCCACCTAGCGGATTTCCGCTGAACTATTACATCATATACTTGCCTTTGCTTCGAGTTGTCGACAAATTCGACTTCGCCCTGCCATCTGCTAGCCGCCTGGTTAGCTCAGATGGTAGAGCGGCTGCCCCGGAAAGGCGGTGGTCCCGGGTTCGAGTCCCGGACCAGGACGAATTTTTCTTCAACTGCGAAGTTTTCTTTCGAGGAACCCGGTTGGGTTTCCATAGTAGCGAATTGCTACATTTGGGTGGAAGTCTCAGTTTCTCTTTAAATACTACGAAGTACCACCAGCAGACAATCGATGGCATGCATGGTGCCTGTTCCCAATCCTGACTGCTACGAATGTCGAGGGGACTCAGGCAGTAATTGCTAAAGTAAATAAGCTCTTTCTCCAGGAAAAAAAAAGCAAGGAAAAAACTAGAACGCACAGCCTATGGCTGCGGAGTTAAATTACCTGTCAATATTTCTTTTTGTACATTCTTCTACAGCGTTGCACCTGAGTTATGGCAGTCGACTCAGTGTAAATTTTGTCTGGTGTTCTTTGGCGCGCACCGAGATCTATGGGTGTTTTTGCACACCAAGGTTCGAATTGTCAATGCTTCTCATTTACTGGCTGCCTTTTCTAATATTATGTCCGATATCCCCATTGATGGGCAGCTGCTCTCACAAAGTTCTAATGCAAGAACATTATGAATACGAGTCCACCTGTATAATGGAACGTGGCCACCAGTGGAGAGATATTGAAACCCTCCCTCAAACCTTGGAACATCGTTATTATATGGTGCCACTACTGTGGCTCCACGCACTTCGATTAGTCTCTCATTTATTATCTTAATGATAATAAATTATCATAAGGCTTGCTAACATAAAGCTTGCTACACGGTAACTACATTGCTTTTGAGCTGGTTCTTTTTTCTGTACTATAAGGTTGTGTTTTGATGCTGTCTAATCCGCGCTAAACCAATCCCTCTTTTTAACTTAGGGTATGTCCTCGCTTGTGTCAGGAGAAGTCAATAAAGCAATAGAGGAGATTCGGAGAAAACTCGAGTTTACGACTTAACGCAATCCTTTACCTCGGGGTGCTGCTGTCAGAGCAAAGAAAAAGAGAGAGGGACATTAATTAGGATAGAAAAGCTCACAGGACGGCTTCCAACCATGGGACAGCAACTGGAAGATAAATCCTGGATAAAATCTGGCATAGCGTCTTTCCATCTCTGTTCCCTGATCAAGCCGTCTCGTAAACTTTACAAATGTACGTGGCTTCTGGTTCAAGGCGAAATGCTGGAAAAAATAAACAAAAAAAAGAAAAGACAAGAAAGAGAGTGGCGAATACCACAAACGCCCAGCCACCTCACTTCTTCCTATACGCTTACAAATTCTGACATCCTCATGCTGTTCAACATTTGAAAAAGACATGCGACATCACTTCTTCTCTCTGGGGTTTTACGTGCCAAAACCAGTTCTGATTATGAGGCACGCCGTAGTGGAGGGCTCCGGATTAATTTTGACCACCAGGGGTTCTTTAACGTGCACTACAACGCAAGCACACGGGCGTTTTTGCATTTCGCCTCCATCGAAATGCGGCCGCCGCGGCCGGGATTCGATCCCGCGGGCATGCGACATCAGCGAGGAAGAAAAAAAGGTTAGGTAAAGCGGTCGAGGCCGCAATCGAACGCAAAAAATCGAAGCAATTAGGACTCGAGTGGAGAAGCAAACAAAAGCAAGCAAGCAAACAGACAAGCGGGCCACCTGAAATTGAAATTTAGCGCATTTGCCTTTGTTTTCAAAGCGACAACGTACACACCACATCCGGTGCTCTGAAAACAAATACGGAAGTTTGTTTACTTTTGTTTCACTAGGAATATACAATTCAATTATCGTCAGTGTTTCATGTGAATACCCGGAACGTGCTTTTGCACTAGAAATAGTGCTTGTTGCCAAGCCTGGGCCTTCCGTGTTTCTGTTTCTTCTACATTAGAAGAATCACCACTATTTTTCCGTACGAGAAGCACAGTAATAGCAATAGCTGATACGTGTATTAAGCCATTTATGTATTTTTACGTAACGCGCAGAAAACTGATGGGATAAATATCTCACAATGATCTTTTGATTTATTCGTATTGTCCCAGCTATGCTACTCCGCTTCGGCACCGACATTTCGTTAGATCACACCGTGGAAAGTCGGTACACAAGTGAGGTTGTGTCACAACGTCCATGCAATATAATCAAAAGGTCGTGTCACATAAGGGCATTCTGTAGAATAATTACTACACCAACAACCGCTGAGCTGTACGTGATTCAGAAAGCGACACTGTTTTTGGGACATGTCAACCGCCACATAAATGCATCGTATTTGTTTATCCTCACTTACAAAAACTGCATAAAATAGAATCGTTCGATCGCTTAAAATCATTGGCGAAGCACAGAGATGTACGCTGTGTAAACTCCCGGTCATAATACTCCATTTTATTACGTTCCCAGTCAACGAGATATATTTTAAAATGAACAAGCTGACAAATCACCGAAGAATATCCACATGAACACGGGTATTGAATGCAACGTACATCATTCTGTCTTTTGGGGTCACTAAGTTAGGAACATAATACCTAAGTTTACTTCATCGCTTTTGCTTGTGTACAGCGAGCGTTTTTAAGGAAGCAAAAAAAAAAAACAAACAAAGCACGAAGTCAGTAAAATTGTTAGAAATTTCATTTGAAGAGGTTTCTTCGGTTATCTTTTCTCAAGCTCAGATTTTCTGTACTGCAAGCTAGCCCTTTTATACAGGTATTTTGAAATCCCTCCCCCCACCCCCTTTCTCCATCCGCTCTACAATATCACCGCAGAGACACAAATCACAAGAAATCAGCCTTTCTGTCTCGTCTTGTGGTCTTGCGTCAGTGCTTTTCCACTTATGTCCTGGCAGTCTCTCCGCCAATTCTTTCGCAACCATTAGCTTGCGTCCTAAAGATAAGAAGCCATACAAGTTATTTGCTAAGTCCCCATGTTTCCTAATATTCCATCGCTCCCAATTCTCCCTACTTTATTTTTTAAACAACCCCCTGATATGTTTTCCGCCTTGTATTCCTCTTTTTACTTTTCTCCAGTTTTTCTTTCGTGTTGAGGACGCTCAGTGGAGCCGTCAGATCTAAGAAACATGGAAGGCCGCTGCAAGTAGTCTGAATTCTCGATCACTGACCGTCTTTCCAAGTGGGATACCAGAATCTATTCTCTAATTTGCAGAGAGCTCCACTTGTGAAGCAGCGCCGTCCCAACGTGACGAGGTTCCAGAGGGGCACCAGTCGCGCAGGTACACACGCACAAACTAATGGTGAAGCATTTAGTAGAACTGCCTTTTCCCAGTCTTCCGGTCATTTTAGCTGCTTCCTAAGTGCCCTGTTTCGCTTTTAAATATTTATTTGCATTATCTTCAAGTCTATACGTAGTATACATCATCATCATCAGCCTATATTTATGTCCACTGCAGGACGAAGGCCTCTCCCTGCGATCTCCAATTATACCCCTGTCTTGCGCTAGCGTATTCCAACTTGCGCCTGCGAATTTCCTAACTTCATCATCCCACCTGGTTTTCTGCCGTCTTCGACTGCGCTTCCCTTCTCTTGGTATCCATTCTGTAACCCTAATGGTCTACCGGTTATCCATCCTATGCATTACATGGCCTGACCAGCTTCATTTCTTCCGCTTAATGTCAACTAGAATATCGTCTATCCCCGTTTGTTATCTGATCCACACCGCTCTCTTCCTGTCTCTTAACGTTACTCCTAAGATTTTTCGTTCCATCGCTCTTTGTGCGGTCCTTAACTTGTTCTCGAGCTTCTTTGTTAACCTCCACGTTTCTGCCCCATATGTTAGCACCGGTAGAATGCAATGATTGTATACATCAGGAGCTCGTCAAGTAAATTTACATCTGTGGAAAGAACTGGCAGTAAATCGGACAGAAAAAAGGTACGAGAGGACCAGAAAACACAAGTGTTTATGAAATGAAATATCAGACATGTATCATCAGCAATATATTCAGTCTGGTTAAGTATGCTGGACTGTTACTGCACAATGGTATACAATTTCACATTTTTTTAACAAAGAGCCAAGTTCACTTCATCCCCCAATGCGTGTGAAGCATTGAAAGGCCATGGGGCCAGATTCAGTTAAATCTTTTCGGTCACGAGTGCTCTTTGTGATCAGCAGGCTGCTTTGGCTAATATCAGTATCAGGATTGGCTAGTACTTGCCCTTGCAAACAATTCTAGTTTTTGTGAATACCAGTGAACATTATTTTCACTGGCAGATAAAGATTGTGTTACACTGAATAATCTGTAACGTGCCCATAATGACGAAAACACATTAGTTGTGAATTGGACGATCAGCCAGAAGGTTTAGGTTATGTGCAATAAGCTTAACCGATGGCAAAAGTTTAAGCTCTTTGCAAATACGGTGGTAGGCGCATACCATGGACTGTCACTAATGATTGCCTGTGTTTCGATGGCACGTGGTGTGAAAGGTGTGTGAGACACCTTGTTTCCTAACGTAATTGAGGTGAGTTTCAATTTAAGCAAAGTACAATGTATTACATGTTTTCAGAAATAGTCATGGCCGTTCTTTCATAAAAAATGCATGAGCCATTCCACTCTTTCAAGGTAAATGACCAGCGACACTGTAGTTGGTGTATCTAAATGTACAACACAGAGATACATAAATGTTTTGGTGTTTATTTTTTCACGCAAGTTACTATTGCTTTGTGGTTCCTATGGTAGACTGCCAAGGGTTTGGTGATGAAAATGGACAGGTTCTTGACGAAGGTTAAGTCCAAACACGAGCGTCTTGGGGTCGTTGGCACCTTGGGATCGGTGTAGCACTGTACTCCTAACCGTTCGAGCATCAACGAGGGCAGCCAATTGCCATCTGGCCACGACACGCCCACGTTGAAGTCGCCAACAACGAGGACTAGTGGATTTTGTTCGTCGTCAGCAGGATCGGCAGGATCGGCAGCATCCATAGTAGTCGTTCATAAAGTCCTCTGCGTCGCGCTTGGAAGAGGCAGGTCTAACGTACACGGTGGCAACGACCGTCCCGTCAGCGTTCTTTACGGCGCACATGTCGGCACAACACGCCACGCTTTCTAGTTCTTGGGTGATGGACGAAACGTCTTACGGCGGGATGGTGGAGGCTAAGTCGTTCCTCACGTATATGGCAATTCCGCCTGCACACGAGTCGACTCGACGGTCGCACTCGACGCCGGTGTAACCGCCGACTTGCACGAAGAAATCGGACCACGTCTCGGAGGGACAGAAGAGGGATAACCATCTGCGTAGGGCGTCGTGGATCACGTCCGGCGCGTGCAGACGCAGCGACCTGACGTTGAGAGCCGCTAGCGAGACGGTATAATGTGGTTCGGCGCGTCTAGGTGCACAGGATTTGGTGACGGTGGGGAGGTGATGGTTGTCTAGCCGCTGACGAGTCCCCGAGTGACCGCGACGACGACGTGCCGCGGCACGGGCGCGCTCTTCTTCCCGCACCGTCGGGTCGGCAGCGCGACCTAGACGCTTGCTCGGTGCGCCGCGGGCACGTTCTTCTGCTCGGGATGGCGAGTCGGCGGCGCGACACCGACGGTCGCATTCACGCCTCTGTTCTTCGTGTCGTTCCTCGTAAAATCGCTGTTCTTCGGGCGTACGACCGACTCGCGGCCGTCCATAGGCGAACGTGGAGCTAAAATGGAACCGTAACCTCATATGGTCGAACGTACGACATTGCGCGCATGCGCGCATGTGCCATACGGGGAAGTACGTTCCAGCAGGTGTGGAACGGAACCAGCTTTGGAAGAAGACGATGACGACGAACGCGCGAGCAGTGGCTCAAGCACGTTCGCGCGGTTGTGCACCAACGAGCTGTGGAAAAAGACGGCGCTCCAGTCATTGCTGATGATGATAGTTTTTGTTCGCGGACAACGGACGTGCCCTAGCCACATACAGCTTCGCTGTAAAAATTCGCATAGCGTATGCAATTCACGTTTCAGTGCAGTTATACTAGACATGAATTTCAGGCGACTGTAAAGTTTGATTTCTAATATCAGCATGAACGTATGCCGGGGAGGAAAGACTGCCAACTCGTGCCGAGCGCTAGCTCATTCCGTGCTTTTACAGTTTACGTAGTAAACTTTTTCGCGGCTCCTTGTTAGGGCCGAAGCACCTTAGGGCCGAGCCTTGTCCCTCGTTGTCCGTAGCTCTGGTTTGCATGGAGACCGCTAGGGGCGCTGCGGTGCACAAGGGCGTTCGTTCCCGACGCGCGCTCTCTCTCTTTCCCGACGCCAATCACTTTCCCTCCCGTCCGTAGCTAGGGGCGCTGCGGTGCACAAGGGCGTTCGTTCCGGACTCGCGCTCTCTTTCGCTCTCGTCCGTAGCTCTGGTTTACCCGAATGATCCCCCGGTGCTTCGCCCACTCATCGTCATTTACTTCGTGGATATGCGGTGATTTTTTCTTTGTTTTATTTTCTTATTCTTTGCGATTGCTCCGCCTTCATTGCCTGTTCCATTTTTAACCTTACCTCTCCCCTCGGAAGGTAAAAAAATGAAATATATATATATATATATAGATATATATATATATAGGAAAATCAGAAGCACAACTTCGCGGTTATCTTAGGTTTATTTTTACCAAACAGTTTTTCAAGAATCGGTGGACCGACCCTTGAAAAAGGGCGGTCCACCAACCGAAACTGTTGGGTAAATAATAAACCTAAGATAACCGCGTTGTGCTTCTGATTTTCCTAAATACGCTTGGCCCATTGAAAAATCCAGTTACTCTATCTATCTATCTATCTATCTATCTATCTATATATATATATATATATATATATATATATATATATATATACCTACATACATACACACACATACATACATACACACGCTTTATTAGATAAAAGATTGCTTTACGACTGCGGGATGAGTATAAATAAGGTGGCCTTTTTGGTTTTCTACAACCGACTAAATGCGTGCGACACCTTCAGAAAGTGCAGAGGGGGAGTACCTTGAATATATACACAGAACATAAATTAGGCAGCCGTTTCTTGTGGAATTCATAACCTATTTTCGTTTACGCAGTGTTTTGTTACCAATACACAGATAACACACATAATTCTCTATCCACTGTTGGTGATTCACCGCTATACTCTCTCTTTTTGTGACACGTCTCCACCGGCAAACTTAGCCACATAACACACTGAGACACTGAGACGTCCCATGACAGATTCGCCGGCTACCCTGGGGTCTAGTTGATCTACGAGGTCTTCCGGCAGGTGTGGCTCGACTTAGCAAATTCGCCGAAAGTGGACACGTCTATAGCAGTAGATCGAGAGGTCATACGACAATATTAATTACATGCTTTTCAGCTCTGACATGCATGGTTAATGGCTCAATAAACATCCTGGAATTATCGGCTACATTTCGGTGACGAAGAATGGTGGAGAAAGATAATTTACGAAGGAAGCATGCTGCAAATCAAACAGCAGATCCTAGACAATAAAATAAGATCGACTAGGGCCATACTGGGATTGGACCTCAAAAAAGCCTTCGACAAAGCAGCGCATGCAGCTATATTAAATCGAATCAGCCAATTAAGCTTAGAATCGAGAGCATATAATTATGTCAAGGATTTCCTAACAGACAGAACAGCATCCCTGGTAGTGGCAGAACTCAGATCTGAGGAGAGACACATCGGCCACGCTGGCACCCCGCATGGTTTAGTCATATCGCCCATGATGTTCAATCTAATAATGATAGGACTCCCGGAACGGCTTAACTGTATAAACAGAGTACATCACTCCTTATATGCAGATGATATCACCATCTGGGTGTCTGAAGGTAGTGATGGAGAGATAGTGTAGGGACTCCAGGAGGCCGTCGACACGATCGAGGAGTATTTCAAAGGTACTGGTCTCGAGTGTACGCCGGATAAATCCGAACTCCGCATCTATCGACCCACGCTCAAAGGCAGACCACCCAAGAGTTACAACGGTGTCCGAGCCTACGAAGAAATCCAAATTCGCATCAAAAACGGCTGGCCTACCCACATAGTGGAACAGATCAGAATCCCAGGACTCATAATCGAACCCAAGGGCACTAACGGAGAAACCGTCAAAAGGCTAGTAACGAAAGTCACCAACTCAAAAAGGCTAATCAAGAGAGTCACAAATACCATTGAGTGAAGGAAGCTAACAGCGTCAGACTTATCTATTCCTTTGTCATAAGTAACATTATATACGTGGCGGCATACCTTAAGTGGTATTCAGCCGAAAAAGTGAAAATCGACGCACTCATACGAAAGGCGTAGAAGCTCTAGGCCTTCCAGACAATACCAGCACCGAGCGACTACTTCAACATGTGCAAACACAATACGTTAGAGGAGCTGATAGAGACTCAACAGATTGCTCAGTTGGAGAGACTAGCCGGTTCGCGCACGGGCAGGAGTATCCTCGGTAGGTTAGGGTTAAGCTATCACAATCAACAAAGATGTAAAGTGTCGGATCCCACAGTAATCAGGGAAAAGATCCAGGTGCCCAATCTGCCAAAAAACATGCACCCCGAACTTGATCAGGGCAGGAGAGAAAGCAGAGCTAAAGCTGTGCTCAAGGCATGTGGTAGACACAAGGAAGCGTTGTTCCTGGATGGAACGGAGTACCCGAGCCACGATTCCTACGTCGTGGTCAGTAATAAATTCTGACCCCGAGTGCATAAGCGCGCGCTCGATACGCTCTAATAATACTGAAATTGCAGAAGTAGCTATCGCTCAGGCCTTAATTTCCCCCAAATGTAGATACGTCATCACCGACTCGCAGTCGGCCATCAGAAACTACGCGCGAGGAAGAATATCGCCCGAAGCCGCTAACATACTCCACGGGAAAGTCCAGCTCATATCATTAGAGGAATCTGAAGAGAGATACATAATTTGGTTCCCAGCCCACACCTCCTGTGAGTCCCCCACTCCCAACCTCGACAAAGAAGCCCACCGCGTCGCGCGAGGTCTCATTTACCGCGCTCGCGAAGAAGCTTCCCCCGAAGAAACGGGAGGAGGGGCCTGGAAGGACAGGGACGGAATGCGCAGATTCTGTGGCATTACCCACTTCTACCAAAAATCCAGCTGCAGATTAACTCCCACCTCCTAGCTCCGAATTAGACAGATGTCAGGCGGTTGACTGGAGGCGACTTCGAACCAGAACCTTCCCCAACCCGGTGAACCTACATCGCATCTAACCCTAACTGTATCCACATGACTTGTGTAAACTATGTAGGACGGAACACGCCACCCTAGAAAACATTATATGTGAATGCGCACAACTGCAGGATAAAAATGCAGTCTCCTCAGAACAGCTTGGGGCGCGGTGGAAAGCCGCGCTGATCAGCTCGTATCTGCAAGAAAAACTATGGGTCATCCAGCAAGCTGAAGAGGCGGGTGGGAGACAGCGTCTCTCTACAGCCCCTGGCGCGGCCTTGGCCCAGGCCTCAATCCGCTGGTTTCAATTAAGTTGCCTCACTCACTCACTTACCCACAGGAAGCATTTTGTACGAATACCTGCTTTTCACATACTAATCGTCACGGCAACGCTGATGCTACACACGAAATAAAATGCAGGGGACTTCATTTCGGACTTCAGCGATGGCCTAGCGGTAGAGCATCCGCCTCGTATGCGGGAGGTACCGAGCTCAAATCCCGGTGCCGCTGGGAGTTTTTCTATTGGGTAGAGATGTCCCCTCGCCTGGTGCTCGGCTGTCGTGGGGTCTCACATCTCGAAAGAGGGCCCAATAGAGATTTCAGAACTTGTCTCTGGGCGCCTCTTGTCCAACCACAGACGGCCCTGTTGAAGAGCATTCGCCGCGGCTGTGGGAGGCAAGTGCTGGCCGCCGGGTACCTGTCGCCAAAATATAGGTACAAGCGCGCTCCCGGCCTGGTGTTCGGCCATTATGGGGCCTCAACCCTTGGAAAGGGGTGCTTGTCCTCAACCTGAAGGCGTCCCCACCTCAATAGGTGCTTGGGGCGCCACATGGGAAATGGCCGCCATGGGAGCGGCCCGAACATCACCTTCAACTTGACTTCAACTTGAACGAACGAATCTCAGCCGATGTCACGATTATGTCATGCCACGAAGAGGTTCACCATATGGGGTGTTCTTTTTTTAATATTAAAGTTTTAATAACCCGTGATGTATAGCATGGTGCTTCTTTCTAAGCTGTATTGTATTACTCTCATAAGCGTACATTATTTGCATGAGAAAGCAAAATAAGTATTGCACAAATTACCAATTTTCCTAAATAACAAAAATAACTACTGTACGGCATGTATCGTAATTTACGAATTGTGGCCGGTGATTTCGGATGTCATATCCATTTTGAACAAATTCCGAGTGTGACACCAGTTTCGAGATATGGATTCGCATAGTTTGCGACGAAATGTTCCAATAAGTTCCGAGTTTCTATAAACAAAAAGCCGTTTTGTTAAAACGTTTGACAGGGCTCATCTCAAAACTGGAGTTGCAAACTTCGTTCCAAGTACATGCGCCTTGTGAAATTAGTGGCTTCATCACATATGTGCAAGAATGTAATCAGTTGAAAAGTAGATTAGTTAATATTTGTTAACTAATCAATTGTGCATTTTTTTACAGTGTAACTCTGGTCCGCCTCTTCGAGTGAACCTGTTCAAATATTATATTTGTGCTATATTCCACAGACAATTCTTTACGAGTGCACGTGGAAACCCGGTCATCTACTTTCACTGCGCCAGCTCGGCCACACCAAAACCCCTTCCACTACTGCACGCTCCTGTGCCCTTGTCAGACAAGAAAAACCTGTCAAAGTGGGCAGTGCTATTCGCTTTCAAAGCAAGCAAAAATGACCTTCTATAAAAGAGGAGAGCGTTTGATTGGGCTGTTCAGACAACGATGCGGCCACCACTCGGTGCTTGCTTCAGCGGTTACGTAAGTTAGACGTCAGAAGGTTGTAATAAAATCAGAAGGAACCAGTTTTGCGATAAAGGGCCCCAAGTTCTTCAACACTCCTGCAAACCAGAAGAATCTGAGGAAGGCAATGAATACGCGGGAGAATTTGCCAATAAATAATACAGAATACGAACGTGAAATCATTAAATATGTATTATCGAAAACGTACGTTATCTCCCGTCTCTCCCATTCGCGTGGGAAATTCGTAATCTCATCTCTAAGTTTATTCTGGCGCATGTTGCCTTTTTTTTATTCAGACTTGAGCCTTTATTTCTAAATCGCTGCGACCCAATTCACCATCCTAATCGGAAAGGAGTGGTGCTCGAGCAAAGCGAAAGGACGCCAGCCAAAAATACAACTTTGCTCAGCGGTTCGGCGGAACCCTCTAGCTAGGCGTCTCGTTTCTGCCTTCCGTCATCATCTCGCAGCTAGCGTCGAGGATATCTCCAGAGACAGCGGCTTCATCTGAAACCACGTATCACGTTCGCCGCGGCCGCAGAACGCTCTGGTCCATTTATCTTCTTCCTTAAGTATTAACGCCAGTAAATGAAATAGCAGCCCCGCCATCCCCATCTAATGCTGCTGATCACAGAGCACAGCAAGTGCTTTTTGCACTCACAAGGAGTCAATAAGCGAGGCACAGAGAAGAATATAGCTAGTTGCAACCACGTGATGTCGACAGAGTGCCGGAAGCGCTGGCGATAATCTGTAAAGAACGAGGAGCGTCGAAGGAAGCGTGACAGTACGCCTGTACAACGAGTGTTTTCAGATGTCCTCGGTGGCTGCCCGAGTTCGTAGCAGCGTGTAGAGAGTCAGGATTTCGCAGGAATAATTGTACCACAATGTTTCAAATCTGTATTTCTGGAAAAAATGCTGAAATAGATACTTGTGCCCTCTCTTGGCAGGCCCCAGTGAAAATAATACTTCACAAATGTCGGGTGATTAGGAACTAGCATTGCTCAGAACAAACAGATATGCCTTCAAAAACAGGATAAATCAGAATGAAGACTGAGAGCATGGTTAGGCTCCATAAAGAGGTCAAGCTTTTCCAGGTCTTTGGAAGCTCGAAAAAAATTGGTGGTCAAAGTTGCATGCTGTTCAAAGTGAGTTGCGAAGGAATGTGCTGAAAACTTAATCGCTTGTTCGCGGAAGCTACCAATTAAGTTTCTCAACATGAAATATCAGCGATTAATCAAACATTTCACTCATAGAACGTAGTTTGTGTTCAATTCCTAATGACAAAATAAAAAGCAAGTTCAACAACTCAATATCTGTAATGCTGGGGCTTCAACTGTCTGTGAACATTTTACAATTCGATTTTCTAATCGCATTTTTTCGAGTCACATAATGCATCCCATAGAAGAAACCCATCCTTCAAGACAAAAAGAGCTAACATATATCGAAATATCGAAATACGATTGACCATGGTTCTTCTAGGATATTGGTTGTTAGTGAGAATTCAAGAATCCCGGCCACGGCGGCCGCATTTCAATGGGGGCGAAATGCGAAAACACCCGTGTAATTAGATTTAGGTGCACATTAAAGAACCCCAGGTGGTCGAAATTTCCGGAGTCCCCCACTACGGCGTGCCTCATAATCAGACCGTCGTTTTGGCACGTAAAACCCCACAATTTAATTAAATTTTTGAGAATTCGAGAAACTAATTTTGTATCTGATGGATAATGGCGCAGACCCGGTTTTCTAGCTGATCAATTCTCGGAAGAAATTACACGTTGCGATTCTTTCTCAAGAAATAAGAGTGGAAATATGGTCTTGTTGTAGTATGGAAAGAAAGAATTTTCTACAAACCTATTACATGGGATGACAGAGATACCTTCATATTAGCCCAGCGGGTTCCCACACGCATACACAGTAAAAAAAAAAACGTTCTTACTTAATTTATTTCCGAGTAGACCAATGATTCTGATTTATCCGTAACAAGGTACTTCGGGAATCATTTGATTTCTTTGAATTCCGAGATGTTATAGAACAAAGTTTTCATCTCTTCGAGAAAAATTTATTGTGTTAAGGTAAGGGAGTTATATAAAGCTCACCGTCTCCATGATTTGTTTACCTAACACCTCCATTTTCATTAGGCCTTGTTGGCTGTGTGCCGCGAAGTGTAGGTGATTGTATTGTTTTCTTTGCAGTAGTTTCTGTATTTTCTGTGTCGCGCTGGTAACCGTAACGGTTAATGTGACCGTAACGGGCCCGCATGCCACCTTATTTAACCCGCGAAGCTCAAACACAGTCCACATCAAGGAAAATTAGGACAACCTGTTCGCTATTATTTTTAGCCATAGAAACGACATTCGTACAAAAATAAAGAGAAAGAAAGCCGACAACAATAAATGTTCTTAGTTACATATCAAATAGTGTTTTTCCCAAAATTATTAGCACTTGCATGGTCGTTCGAACTGTCAAGAAACTAAATCTGCTCAAGCGTAGCATGCACAATGCTATAGGCTTAATGAAAATTATACGTTGGTATTGTGGGGTTAAAAAAAGCACCTAGAAAGTGACACCCGGATTTATCAATTTTTGTCGCAAGGGTAGTTTTAACGTATATCGTTCGTGTGTCCACTTTTGCTAGTAAAAATTATCTGTGTCCAGCACGCACATTAAAATCTATGTAAAGCGAGATTTTCGTTAAGTCGGTAAATCCTTTACAACTAACAGTGGTGCGTGCAATTGTGTTACTTTCATTGTATGCAGCGTGCGCCTCATGCAATGTTTATGTACCGTATATCCACCACAAAGGTCATACGGGAAGAAGGGGGATGGCAGCTTTATGCACAGAGAAGTACGAAACATGCTTAGCCACATTTAAAGATTCTTTACTTCTTAATGACGCATACCTATTCTGTAGGATTGACCAAGCACGGGTGGGCACCCAGTGGCACATGCCAAACTCATAAATCAATAAAGGTCAGGTAAAGCAAAGAATCTATCGAATACAATGCGTCATTTTATTAACAGATTGGTTTGCTTAGAAATCGAGCCGACATTGTTTCTTCAGACTTTACGTAGGAATTTATTTATTTATTTATTTATTTATTTATTTATTTATTTATTTATTTATTTATTTATTTATTTATTTATTTATTTATTTATTTATTTATTTTGTTGTGCAGTATGTAGCTGTGCTTAGTGGCACAACATTGTCGGTTAGCGTACAAGGGTTCTATATGCCTGTTCATTGGTACTAGGATTCGGCGCACGTGTAACTCTCGCACATATATCCACCAACAGATCCGCCCAGATACTGGTTGTCGCACCCGAATGCAGCATCAACGCCAATCAAGGGAAAGCTGGCAAAGAAAATTTCGCTTTACACATTTGTGGGTTGTCGCAGGCGGCTACAGCAGATCACACCTGCAAGAGCACATACACAGCGGAGTGGAGTGGAAGTCATCAAGGTTCTACATCACGATGGAATGCAAGGTAACGAATAGACCAACCAGCTCACATGTCGAAAGTTAACCGGCTCCTGATTTTCCTCGACCATTCCCTGATCATTCTTGACCAAATGACCTTAAAATTATCAACAACGGGGATTCAAAACGAGCACTCGGTTGCAACGCAGATGCAAAACAGAAGGCAAAGAAAGCCTCAACGCGGAAAAGTGTCGATCTATGTCATGTGCCTTGCATTGGCTCTGTACCCAAGAACTATGCAAAGTCACCAACTAGCCCGACCCATTACGCTTCTAAATCGCAAATGGTATTCCAAGCGAGAGGCAGCGCCTGGGTGACACGTGGGCAGGATTATCAGCAGCCGCCGCAGACAGACCTCCGCTCATGCAGCGCTTTGTTACCTTATATGGTATCGTTGGACGCGCTCGCCGCATGCCATCGTTGAACAGACGACGGGGCGCTACTCTGGCGACATCTCATAGCGGTAGTCGCCACAGAGGCGGCACTACGCTTTTTTTCTCACGCTTTCGCCATACCTTCTTCCTGCGCTTTCCACCTCATGGTTCCACTGCACCGTCCTCCTCCGTTTTCCTCTTCGCGCTCTCTTCACTATCGCCATCTTTCATGGCCCGCTGCGCTCCGCGTTCACTCTTTCATTCTTCGCTGTGCTCGTTCGCTCGGTTACGCCGAGGGACAACGCCGACGTTCAACGTAGGAACGGGTGCCTAAGATCTGCGCTCTAAAAAGCGCACGCATAGAGACAGAGAGAGAAAACACATACACGTGCACACGTAAAACAGAACGAGGGAGTGCATGGGTCGCTCAGATGGGACGCTTGAATGGAGAAACTTTGCTAGTGTCATCGTCGCCTTCTGATGTGAAGACCATATAAGCCGACACTCCAATATGGTCTGCTCAGAAAGCGGCCGGTCGTCGAAGCGTGCTAACGCTGTCGCGAGCGGCTCTCTCTGGCAGCTGTAGCGAGGGCAATGACACCGGACGTTTTCCATGGTCTCCTCCCTGCCATAAGCGTCACAAGCACTACTGTTAGCCATTATGATGCAGCAAGTTTTAGCAGATTCGTTAAATATACGCCAAGACACTGTCGGACAAGAGATGCGCTAACTTTATGCTGCTCTAACGGCATCACACAAGGCTAGATGCGTTTAGTTAATGCCCCTTTTTTATTTTTTACTACATGTACCTTGCGTGAATTCCTCTACATAATAAAAAAAGGACTGCCCACTGTTATATTGTCGGTTGCCTTCTCTTTAGCTTTCATTTGCCTTTTTTTCCCTTTAGCTATACGTATTAGTTATATGGCTACCACCTGTGTGCCGCCAAAGGACGATTGAAAAGTGAAGCAAGAATAACTACCAATACGAGTTTATTTTATTAGCGCGTAAAGGAGCAGTGACACTCTTTTCTAGCAACGCTTGGACTTGGCGTAACCCCGCTTTCAATAGTGTAGGAGCCGAAAATGGAATGTATACAACAGCTAATATTGCGGAAGTGTATCTTTTAGACCGTTCATAAAAAAAGTATCTCGAAAAAAAAAAAGTACAGAGCGCTGATAATGTCATGCTTATGAAGCACGAAGTGGTCCAATAGATTTCAGCTATTTGAGGAGTGGGTCGCACTATAGCACGTATTGCGGGTCAGAATGAGAGCCGCTGGCAAAAAGTGCAAATAATTAGGGGCTTGGGAATACGCATGAGTGGAAAATTCTGTATGCTGTATTTACTCAGGCAATTTCATACGCAGCCTTTTTTTTTTCTTTCATCACTCCCGCTTTACGTATGCGCGGCAATTTGGATATAAGCATGCATCTCTGTTCTCCTTTCCTCGCTCGCTATTAGCATTATTCGTTTTTGTGAGTGTGCTTGGCACTTTGAGAACTTCTTAGAGAAGTTTCGGGCCACGAGAAAAAGAACTGCATAAAATATACACGCATTAGCTGAATTTACAAGCGTACACATGCAGGTCACATGATTCATTACTTTATGCGTACGCTGCCAAGCAGAACTCGCCTGTTTGCTTGCAAGTGGTTTTCCTGAAGAGCTTCAAAAGCCCGGTTTACATGATAAATAAACAAGTTGGATGCAAAATTCTGCAGTAGTGGGCGCATATATATGTGCGCCCACTACTGCAGAATTTTGCCTCCTACTTGTACATATATATATATATATATATATATACGCACACAAGTGTGTGTGTGTGTGTGTGTGTGTGTGTGTGTGTGTGTGTGTGTGTGTGTGTGTGTGTGTGTGTGTGTGTGTGTGTGTGTGTGTGCGTGCGTGCGTGCGTGTGCGTGGCGTGTGTGTGCGCGCGTGCGTGCGCGCGCGCGTAGAAGAGGTTGGCATCATAGGTGATGCCGGCTACACCTTCTCTCTTAGACAAACAGTACGTACTCCAATACGTCGGCTCAAAAAACAAATATTAAACAGGATTGAAGCCGTACATAACAAACACCGGCTGGGTAAACAAACACACTAATATACGTAGTAATCGTCTGATGGAGGAACAAGTAATTTTTTTTTATTCCACTCCATTAGATTTTAAGAGATGGCTGCTGAACAGGTCTGTAAGGTTACGCTTGCGAGACGAATAAATGTATTCTTTTTCTTTTTAACGCACACTGTGTAGAGAGTACTCCAGAAGTTGTGCGTTGCATGAAATCTCACTACTTGGAAGGGTCCTCGCAACTTTTTGAGGCCCAGCGCTCTGTAAAGGCAAGACTGTAACAAACAGAGGATACTTCGTTATTTCTTTTCTTTCTTTTTTTGGCACGCCAAGGTATCAAAGACTAAGAAGAAAAGAAGTTCAAGAAATATATACGCTACTACACTGTCTTGTTGAGCACAACAACTGAATAGCATGTATAGCATATTTAGCGCATTAACCAGTTTTTTGAAAATAATGGTCTGTCGCTCAACAGTAACTATGGTACTTCTCACGCAAGTTTCTGCAAGCATCATCTGCGAAAATAGTTATGTAGCGATGACCGAAGTGATCGGCAGCGGTCCAACAAGGGATGCTTTAGTCTGGAGCAGACGTTTCGACAAGGGGACTTGTCCGTGCCCTGTCGGGAATATGTTTGCGAATATATATTTAACTACTTAATGCTCCATTTTTATTGTATACTTTTCTAAATTCACTAATTGGACCAAGCCCATCGGTACACTTGAACTTCGCTAAGTAACCAACTGATCGCTCCAGTTACTATGATTCTCGGTTAGTATTAATTTCGGTGGAAGGCAGAAACAAGGCGAGTGCAGAATTAGACTCCAATTTTATGCTCCCTAATTGTGTACACGAACAATTATTTTTGAATTAGCACGTATACATTCGCAATATAAGGCGGTGTAAAGTTTGCTTGGCTGTGCATAGCGCCTTACGTAAAAGGCGCGGTGACTAAAGCCTTCGGCAGTCCTTCATGAAAAGAGGTAAGGTATGTTTTTAAAATTAGGCATTTTTTAATAACTGCGCACACTCCCAGTGTCGAACGAAAAGCTAAGTGGCTCATCAACGTTGCTTTTATAAAGCAATTGAATGTTCACAAGCTGCCATAGTTCTTAATCCAGCGTCGCTAGTGGTTCTGATAAGCAGTGATCCTTTTTTATCACAAAACTAAACCTGTTGAGTTTCGAAACTCTTCTCGGAGACTTCCACCCTGATTAAATGATGGTTTACGTAATCTTTGGAACGCTAGCACGAAGCTAAAAGGTTTTACGAGCGTCTGCAAATTACGGTCAGGAATTAGAGAACGGCGATCGTGTGTGGCAAAGTTGGGGGTCAGTTTAGGTTTACGTTATCAGGCCAGTAGAAACTTAATGTATTCGAGTTATTTTTTTTTTCAAATTTCCAAGGTTTCCTCCGAATGAAGCGCCAGGAACATAAAACAAGGATGCTATCACAGCGGGCCAATTTCATTTTAAATTAGAAATAAACGTCGCTAATCAAAACTGTTAACTGCGTTGAGAGCTCTAACTTTCCTTTAACCAAATCACCTGATACTCAGGGTTTTAAATTTCCATGGGAGCCCAAGCTTAGCAGCATTTGCTCTGAGGTGTTGATAGTAATCTTTCTATTGTGCCAAGGGCATAATAAAGTATATATGAAACGTTGATGTTTTTGTCGGCACTTCCTGTATATTGAACCTAATTGTCGGAAAGTTGGCGCTACGACAAACTGCGCCATGATGCTGTCACCTAATTATGAAGCGCTAAAAGAAGAATTGCGCCACGAAATAGATCATAAAGTTGAGTGCACACTCAGGTAAAAGCACCAACGATGTCGTCCGACCACCCTCCAAGTCAAGTACAAAAATGAGAGTTCGAACGAATTCAAGAGTTCTGATAAACGAGGCGTCTCTTTCAAGTCTTCGGCCTGAAAATATTTTACTGCACCATTGTCTGCAAATCTAAATCCGGTCAGAAATTATCGAAACGCGCGAAATTATCGAAAAGCGCGCCCCTGATATGCAATGTCGCTTTGGAAATCCCATCACGCAAGGCTGGTAAGTGTATGATAGCAGTTATGTTTGCTAATGCTGAGCGCGAGATAACACTCCCCCTTCATCTTTCGCTCTGTGAATATGCACGGCAATAAATGACACGCCGTGCCTTTTAAGTTGCGAGTGCCTCCTTACTCAGCCAACAAATTACTTTCTGTTTCCCTAGAATTTTTTCACAAATACCAATGACTGAAACATTAAAGAACTCTTTATGACAGCTCTATATCGCGAGCTCCATGCCTATGTAAACAGCTATTCATATAGGCATTGAGCTGTTGCACTTTCAGCCATGCATCTTTGCCCTTACTCTTTCAGGGCAGGATACACTCGCCAACCTACTGATTCTTCGCTATGGGTCATAACAGTGATCACTCGCCATAGCGCTTCCTTGAAGGCTGCATGTCCTTGGAAAGTTGGTGGCGTCTGAAGGGCGACCGGGTTCTTTCTTTAAAAAAAAAAACAAAACATTGCACGATGTTAAGGGCACCCGACCGTTTTACATCACCATCATATTCTGAAAGCGGCTTGTATGCCTAACGCTTGACTCCTTACTGTATGCTACCCGTTCGCGTCGACTCTGAGCGCATAACTTTCAGCACCCGCTGTGCTCCCACATTTTTGCACCAAGGCAGGTGTGAGTAATTCAATCACAGGTCCTCATATCTGGCCAGCGGTAGCGTGGTCTCCTTAGGAGCGTAAGACGATCCTGCTTGGACGCCGTCTTAATTTCGCGGATTAATTAAGACTAAGCCACGTTTCGGTGCATTCGCACGTGGTTTCTCGAGTTTCCATGGACTATGAGTTCGGAGAGGAAGAAACTGAATGAGAAAGGAAAGCAAAGGCAGGAAAAGGCACCGGCACGTAGCTTGACGCATTAGTGCAGTCTCACCGTTGTAGTAAACAAGAAAAGAGGAAGACTCGACCGGCGACAAAAATCGAAAATTCATGACTTCAAGAACTTTAAGGAACACATAAAATTTATGACTTCAAGAAAAACAAGCGAATATATTTTGTAGTTCTTCATCCACTTGAACATGCAGAGGTGGCTCATGGGCACATTATGCGCATACAATTATTCTGCTACTTCAGCTGTATACGTAGTCTAAGCATTATTCAAAAGAGCCATACCTGTGTCCAGTTCAAGCAGTCAAACAACTGCAGGACTGTAGTCTGACCCGAGTCGGTATATCACTGATAGTCATCCATCGTTGCAACATAGCGCCAAAAGACTAAAACACGGGAGAAAGTAGATGTATGCACGACACATACGTATACATTTTTTAGGGAGAAATTTGTTCTGAAATCAATATTTTCATAAAGAATTAATCCGCTGCGTGCAGGTGTTCAAAGCGAGTTCATATACCTTATGCTGAAATGCTTTATTTGCGTCGACAAGAGCTTCGACCTGTCCGCAAAAAGCTGTATGTCGACGTCGATGTGCGAATGTCTATTCGTTCGTTATATTCCATTGCGCCGACTAGAATACTTCGTCCAGCCAGTCTTATCGCGTTGTTGTGTTCAGGCAACTTCCTCATCATCAGTTCCAAACTAGTCATATAAAAAAAATAATCAGAGCTATCATGCCACAATCATGCTGCAACAATTTGTGAGGAGATCTGTGCTTCATGCAAACTCAGTGACAAAAAAAAAAACGAACTCATCCAGTCATCCAGTCAACCAAACATTGCCTTCGGTGTCCCACGCTAACCACAGTGAAGCCTTGGAGCTTGGTAGTTTGTCCGAGGTGTTGCCTGCCAACACTCCGAGAGTGGCGGCGTTTTTTATTTACCAAATATATTTCAGAGGCCGGAACAGGCAGTACTGCAAGAGTACAAGACGTTGTTGTGTGCATCAGAAAGCACAAGGCGTTCTTGAAAACACAGCGATGCTTACTGCGAGAGCCTACTGCTGTCGCCGTAAATAACTTCAAATCAGGATTAATTACTGAAGTCTCCAGATAAGCGTAATCATATACGATATCACTACCGAAATACAATTTAACGGCATTCGTTATAAGGCTCTCGGAACACAATCGAAGTACAATCCATGAGAAACTCAAGGAAGGCACTCCCAGTAACAGTCGCCACTCACTACGAGAAATAATCAAAAAGACAACCTAAGCGACAACCGTAACGAAATTTATTTTTATCGCGTATCCCTAAGCGAACGCGTCCCTTAATCATATCCCAACATGGCCAGTGAATCTGCGTTTCATTTTTTTTTCAGAACCATACATTTTACGTGGTTTCGCAACCCGTCTCTTTGTGTTCCGTTGTGCCCATATTGGCCAGTGCTATGAGTTAGTTTTCTATATGTGCATCTCGCGTTCCTATCACTGGTAGTATGTCGGAAATTTAAAAATAATTCATGCTTTGAAGGACAGTATTACTGGCTGCAGAAGGTGTTCCGCTACAGGTGCCACAGACATTACACAATCTAAAGCCACAAGTATGCGGCCGGCAGACCGCGTTAGTACACTGGCCGCCGAGTGTCAAACACAGACGTGTGTGCTTTTAATGTAGTCCATAGTTTTCGTTAGAGTGATGCGCGCGTTGCGTAGCGCATTGTAGTCTCTCACTTCCTGAATAAAACAGCTTCAAAACAACGAAAGCAGCTCTTGGATGGAGCAACTGCATCAACAGGCTGTAGATTTTTGAAGCCGAGCCCATCCGCACACCCCAGACAACCGAAAAAGAGAAAGAAAAAAAATGCAATACCAAAAAAGTGAGAAATAGAAATATACAAGATCTGAGTTTGAGTGGACGGCTCAAAATCTATCCCGAGCGCCGTTCGCCGGAGAAGTTCTTCGATGGATCTGTCAACGCTGGGTCCTTTGCTCCACCGTAGATATCAAAGTCACCTTCTTGTCATCTCTATCATGGCAGCCATCTATCCTGAAGCCTCGATTACCCATTCCTGCAAGGCATGGACATGTCTTCGCGTAGGCGACGTCGTCCCATCTTTTCTCACTCCGAAGCAGCCGTGCAAGAACGAGCTGTCTGTCTGCGGTCGACGGCCACCGCATTTCTCTCTCGTCGGATGCCACCGATCCCGGACGGAAAGGCACCACGCTTCGACGTAGCAATAAGAGAGTGTCATCCACACCAGCAGCGGCATAGAGCTTTGCAGCAGCTCGCTGGTGCGTGTGCGACGTCGCACGCCAAGTTGGCTCTGACTCCTGCACGTCAAGCGATCTTCGCACAAGCGTTGTCGATGTACTTTGTGTCTCGAGAAAGCATCGCCCCAGGCGGCAAGACGGCGGAATGCTGTTCACTTCGATACTGTTGCTGTCTTTCTTGTTGTTGTTCTTGTTCTATTGTGGTCTCTCTTGGCTTTCCTTTTCTATCTCTATCTCTCTCTCTTTTATCATTGATCCGTCGTGTTGACGCTGTCAACGCTATTGTTTAGCTGCTTGTCTTATTCGCACCATTCTTCATTTTTTATTTTTGCTCTTATATGCTATAAATTTAAGCCTCGCAGAAGTCTGCTGATGAAAGAGGACGAGAGATGTCAGAGTGGTCAGAGTGGTCAGAGTAGGCGATGGTATTATTTTAGTTCATTTTCTGTGCAAGCGTGTTCTTACTTCTTTGACATTGTACAACCTTTCATGATCAAAGGTAGAATGAGCGTGTGTGCTTTCTTTTCAGGATTAAGAAAGATTGTTTCACAGGGTTTCACTTTTTCATCTATATTAGCAACTTTATTATTAGAAACAAGCTTTTCCATATAACAAAGCCAACTGACGGGAAGATAATGCTGCCGAACGAGACTACCGGGCGCAAGATGCTATGACTGCAGGCCATTCTTTCGTACTGCAACCTGCCTGCTTATGCTAACTAGTTTAGAAAGAGAGCCAATGCTATTTTTGAAGTTTATGTGAAGCAGTCCATTTACTCCTCTTCAACTAAATGCAATCCGTGCAGTTGCCTATGCAGTCATCGTATGCAATTTTTATGTTTGTGCTCCGCACGTGTCACAAGTTTAATGACATGCAATTCTTATATTTATGATGAGAGACAGACGCTCTATAATAAATCCCGGAGAGGTTTGCCCGGTGGCACTCTAGCATGTCCCTCCCGATGGGCATCACGAAAAACGAAATGATACGAACAGTGCATGACACAAATACACAGCATACACAAAACACTCCACAACCTTCAACAAACTAGAGTATCTCATTGAAACCAGGGTCCCCAAAAAAGATTTAAAGTGCCTTCGTTGCACAAGATGCACTGGCAGCGTTAGCCCATGCACCAAGTATGTGTCGTAGCTGAAAGGATGGCAGCCTTTGATGTATGTTCCGTGTAGATCCTCCGCATTCAATGCCGGAATGCAAACACCAATTAAGGCAGATGCACATTGCGAAACGTCGATGCAAAGATGTCAAGAGGAAGAAGGCTATGCTTGATGCTTGTCAATGGAAGAACGGTGAGGAGAGGCGTATACACCAGAGAAGTACGATGCATAATTAAATACATTTGAGGCTTGTGCATTCCTTGTGCCACAGTGGCGCAATGTTTTTCTGGGTGATTGGCAAAAGATGTCCTCATACCCTCTGGCAAACACCCAGTGGCGCAAAAATGGGGCAGCTCAAATTTGTGAAAAAAATCACCAGCCCTTCCCCTGTAGAAAAAATTGGGATAAGCGAAGGTTGCCGTGTGTGTATCTTACCTTAGTGATGTTTTTCTTTCTTTGTTTGTCTCTCTTTCTTTCTCTCTTTCTTTCTTCATTTCTTTCTCTTTCTCCCTTTCGCTCTTTCTGTCTCTATGTTTCTCTTTCACGTTCTTTCTTCCCATCTCTGCTCTCTTTCTTTCTATCTTTCTTTCTCTCTCTCTATTTCTTTTTCTCTGTCTCTCTCTTTCTCTGTCTTACTTTTTCTTTGTTTCTGTTTCTTCCTCTTTCTCTGTCTTCCTTTCTCTCTTTCTTTCCACACGTCTCTGTTTCTCTTTTTTGTCCCTGGTATGTGCCATTGAGCTTGGACCCTTTCTACACTATCGCCAGGATCGGCGCACTTTTCAGCGTGACACCGGCGCCGCCACCACCACCACTTGCAAGCCTTTAAACTTCGCTTAAAAACTGACTCGCCATCCCGGCCCTGTGAAAGTGGATGGCCAATGAAGCTGTGCAACACCGTCACTACAACTGCTTACGGAGGAGGGGGGGGGGGGGTATTCTTGTTAAATGCGACAGCATTATACGGCCCATGAAGCGAAACAAACCACCGTTAACATCTCATAGTACCACAACCCATGTGAACAACAGGTGACGTCATGTTTGACATGATGACGTAACGTGAAAACGTCATCACGCCAAACATCGCATGCTGATGTGTCATCACACCATAGGTCACATGATGACATCGCGCTGCGTTTACGTGATAACGGCATCGTCACATAACGATATCACCTGATGACATCATGTGATGACGTCATGACGTTAAATGTGACGTCACGCAATGACGTCACCGTCAGCTGATGATGGCACCTGATGACGCCATGTGATGCCTCTTGGAGAAGCAGCACACTGTGCGCTTCCCGCTTTGCACAGTCTCCGGCATCGGTCTACATTTTTTGTGTGAGCACGCGGCCACGAAGCATCCCGACCGACTAACGGATAACAGCTTCGCTGTAACAAATGAAAGTCAGTTTAGCCGAAAGGGTGAATTATTGAAAGCGACAGCAAGGTCTATCATCGTTGGGCTTGAACTCCGCGGAAGGTGTTCCAACAATAGGCGGATGTGACACCTTGACGCTTCGCTGCAGTACGAAAGTAACTGCTGCTGTGCAGTAGGAACAGTGCCCCGGCAGCTGCCAGTTGTCTCACGAGGCTGACCTGATGAGGAGCGCTATGAGTTTCCACTGCTGGCATCGAACCTCGATGACGTAAGAGATCAGACCAACGGTTAAAAGTCGGAGCTATTCTGCACCCCGTGAAACATTAAGTAAGCTTAGCTTGACGGCTGCTATCTGTACTGCTCGGACCAGTACATCGCACGGCAGCTTTTTAAAGCGAAGCCTGTATGTGCTAGCCTGCGCCGCCGACGTAACGCTAAAACTACTATGGCTCATACCCGCATTGGATATGCGTGTGTGAGCCAGGGACAAGACATAAAGAGAGACAGAAAGAAACCATGAAGCAAAGAAAGAGAGAAAGAAAGGAAGAAAGAGCAGGTGCGGGGAAAGCTGCGCCGCCCCCGGATAACGTGATGCGTTCGACCAATCAGGGTCATTTGGCGTGTCGCGGGGAGGGAAAAGGAAGGAAATGGGGTAGTCGCGCGCACCGCTGGGTTTCCGTCGCCTCAGATCTCTTTCGGCACCCGTATTGGAAGGCCCCGCGCGTGGTACGTTCTGCCGAGGATCAGGCTGCGTTTGAGCAACGGCACCGCGAACTCGCTCGGGAAAGAGATCGTCGTTGACCTGCCGATTCTAGCATGAGGGCTTCCGAAGCCCACGCGAAACGTCAGCGAAGAGCCACCTACCCGGAGTTTAAGGCAAATTAAGCGGAACGCCTGCGACAGCGTCGTCTTTCCACAAGCTTCGCTTAGCCCAATTTCCTTTACAGGGGAAGGGCTGACAGTTTTTCTGACAGTTTTTGTAACATCAAAATGCTTTAACTAATGTATACTGCTGATGTCTAAATTTTACATTTGTATGCACACAGACTACTTGTTTCCAAATTATTCAAATGTACTACTTCCTCCTTGTACACCTAGTTTTGTACATTGACGCCTACCCATCTTGTGAGCGCCCGCTGCATTCTGTTGCTTTTGATGAGTTTTCGGGTTGGCCAAGTTGCCTGCCCGCAAGTTTTTACACAGAACCCCGCCATAAAATTCTTTTTATGTAAAATTCATTCATTGAATTCAATTCATTTACAGCGTGCGTCCTCACAATGCTCATCTAGCAGGGGAAGACAGAAAGCTGGTCTGACTCGAACAGCAAGTTGAGATAGCGGAAGTGGTGCGTCCATTTCGCTCCGTCGCTTTAGCAGCCAAACGCCTTTCGGGGGCGCTATAACGTAAAATGATTCCAAACTGTTTTGATTCCAATTTCTGCAATCAGCCTCCATGATTGGTCAAAACATTTCCGGGTCACTCCCAACTTCTCCTGTCTGTCACGCGACGTCACGAATACCGCGATAGCTCCCCATCTGATATAACGTGTACACACTGATTATGCATGATTAAACCACACAAAAGAAAAATAATCATTCCTGATTCGACGCCTTTTCACCATTAGCCCTCTGCTATCGGTTCAATGTTTTCAGGCTATGCCCACTTCGCCTGTCTGTCACACGACCTCACGAAACCCCGAAAACTCACCACTTCAATGTGGCGTGTAGGCGAAAAAAAAATGCATTGATATGCCGAGCAAAACTGAAAATTTTTCTGAATAGCCACAGACTGCCCCGTTCCGAAAGGAATAGAAGATGGCTGCCCACCGATCGCTCAGGCCCTCGCTACTCGCACCTGCCAGTGAGCATATATTTATTTGCGCATGATAAACCTTTTTGCATGGCAGTAAAACGCTATCGAGCTCTTTCGGCAGGCATGCGACATCGCTCTGCCAACTCTTCCTCGCTGAGGATCCGTTTTAGCGGCATTATTATCCTTCCGTTGCACGCCGCCGCGATTTTCGACCAGCCACCGCAAGCTAAGTACGGCGAAGCGGATCAATCGGCGAACCCGGCACCACCATCTTCATGTGCATGGTTATCTATTTTCACTGTGCTGGCTCGGCCCCATCGAAACCCTCTGCACTAGAGCGTGCTCCTCACCTCTTGTCAGCCAATTAGATAAGAAAAACCGCTGAGTGTAGACAATGTTATTGGTTTTGAAAGCGAACAAAAGTGACCTCCTATAAACGATGAGAATGTTTGATTGGGTTGTGCAGACAGCGCTGCGGGTCACCGGCTGACCCGCAGCTGCTCGCGTCGGTGGTTACGTAAATTTGACGTCAGGAGTTTGGAATCAAAGCAGTTTGGAATCAGTTTACGCTACAGCGCTCCGTGTCTCTAAAAACCCTCTAAGTCGGTGTGTGTGGGCAGCGCATTCACCATTGAAGGTGGGACAGCACGGCGGTGGCGACGGCGCCTGAGGCATCAGTCCGCCTCGCGATTCGGTAAAATTGCTATCGTCATAAAATTAAAGAAGCAGTTAAATATCTTGCGCTCTTACGTTATGAGATATGGGTGCTTTAGCGATTCCCATGAGCTGACATTTACATCACATACGTCGCTATCTAATGCTTTCTTCCGAGGAATACAAGTGCGTACACTGCTATATATTGGGGGTCCATTCCGTGCTATATAAGCTAGTTTACTGGCTCCTATCAGGCGAGATAAACACCGACCGACCGACGCGAAACAATGGTATAGATAAAGAAAGATTTGCTTTAATATAATTAGAGCTTATTGCTGTTGTGTTTAAAGAGAAATATTGCAACGAGACTGCATTTGCTGGTCGAGTGACGAACATCTCATTGTTCTTTGCCTAATAAGCCCGCATTTATAGCCTGCTCACAGGCAGTGAAAGTACCCCACGTCCCTGGAGCCGCCCACTCTTCCTGTGCCAAGGTAACTACCCTATACTACCGTGGTCTTATTGCGAGAGCAATTGCACGCACACTCAAGCAGCATATATACGTGTCATCGGCACTGCTGGCGCCGTCGTGCTGTCCTAGCATTGACAGCGCATGCGCGGCCCACGCTCGGAAGGTCAGAAGGCCCCAAGAGGTGCACGATATGTTTGGCTGCAAAAAAAAAAAAAAACGACGAAGTGGACGCACCTTACATTCAGTCGACTCTGCCGGAGCCAGGGGCAGCACTCATGGCTTCCGCAGCTGGCGTGAGTGTTCTCCGCACATGCATTGACGTTCCTACTCAGCAGGTGTGTGCAAACGACGCCGAGGTGAATACACTGATCTGAGCGGGGCGGATACTAAACGTCCATCTCAATCTATCTAACGCTTTTATTGGGCGCTCACAAACATCGATAAATTTCTGTCAGTCTGATCTCGTGCTGCGTCGATATGCGCCGCCCGTAACTTCACTTCAGGCGCTTCTCATCGCGCCAGCGTTGTGACGCGCTCGGCTTTTTATTGAAAACTTGTAAACTCGCCAGTGTCCATCTTTGTTAGGTGCCACTTAACAAGAAATGCATGTATTTACTTTTACGTGCAATACCAAAATTTCAACTTTTTCTGCAATACTGAGCAATTTTCTGCAACAACCTGCAATTTTCTGCAAAACAATAATCGATTTGTCAACATAGAGAATGCGTGCGCTCGGTGTCAAAAGGCTGTTATCACACTAAAAGAAATAATTCAAGGAATACAGCTGGAAGCCCGCAGGAAAAGTTGGCCCATTCATACCCCGTGATGATGAACGCTTTATCATACAGGGCTACTGTTTATCAACAGTAGCCCTGTAGCGCTATTAAATACCAAAGAGTAATATGGAACAGTTGTCTTCCCTTCAGCGATGAAATCATCTTGTGTGGTCACTTTTACGATTTTGCGCTGCAGTCGCCCGTCAAGCCTCCCCATTTACGAGTGACCGGCATAAGGGAAACATCATAGCTTGACTATCGACACAGCAGACCCCACCCTCACCATCCGTACATTTAAGCAAACTTTGCATTTGTCTAGAAACGAAACATAAGGTGTTGTTAATTTGAAGAGCTGTTTCTTTTTCCACGCAGAAACAAATTTGGTGAAAACGAGAAAACCGAGAAGCGAGGCTGCATGCTTTCATCCGCACTTCTCACCGGCTCATTCTTCCACAAGACACATCGTATATACGAGGTCGCAAAAGGATGAGAGGAACACACAATGACAGGGGCTGCAAAAAGCGATCTCAACTGCACTGGGCTTCCGACGCATGGCATTTTTTCGTTACAGTCCACATGAAAAGTATAGCGCTGTAAAGAGACGCGAGAGACCAAGCATAACATTTGCTTCTAGGCATTATTATTTCTTTCTTTTTTTATGGCTGGTGGCAGGATCTCCACCTTTGCTTCTCCACCTCACGTCATGTTGAATCTTGGCGCAAACAGAATTCGTGAAGCCGCTTTGGAGCTCAGCGGAAACACATAATGCACGGTGTGGGACGGCGGCATTCAGAGAATGCTTTCTCCAGCCCCTGTGCCCGGAATTCAAGGACGCTGAAAACTCAAGAAACATCAAAAGGATGAATAAACAGAAAGAGAGCTGGGAAGTGTATGCTCATGACGCCTTCGCCTTTATGCCAAGAGCCCGAGCGCTTAAGATGGGACGCTGTCGGTATGCGAAACATTGCGCGTCGCCGCAGCCGTCGTTTTAGGCATTTTTACGCCTTGTTCACCTAGCATCACCAACCACGAGAGCCGAAGCGTAAAATAAAGAAACTGTCAGCCCTTCCACAGGGGTAGAGATCGAAGACCAGCGAAGCCGTACTATGGTGGGAAATATGTATTTCCAATTATGACTATTAAGATGTGACGGTGTAATTGGTTATTTGCACTATTATAGAATCAGATATATATATGATCCGCTGGTTTTCATTTATTTAGTGACCACACGGACCACGGCCTTATGGTCGCTACGGTACACCGCCATAGGGTGTAGGCCAAATGTTGGCAGGTTCTTCATAAACACGTCCCCAACGCCGCGCGCGTTCGGTGCGAACGCGGGCAAAACGCCGCCGCCGTCGGCAACAGTTGTGCGCGTGGTTTCTGTGACCGCACACAACCGCTGTCAAAACGCTGGCTAAGTGACGTAACGGCTAAACATCGCTGTCGACACTGTTAGGGGAGAAGCGGACGAGAGCCCAGAGAGAGTCGGCGGCACAGGCGGCAGAGGCCGGCAGGGCTGCGCGCATGCGCCGCAATGGGAGAGCGTGGTGGTAGTATAGTAGTAGTTATTTTATTAAAGAAGATGACGCTTATTTCTGCTGCCCAATAGGGAGCACGGCGCAGCGTCAAAGTGGGAGAGCGGGCACGCACACGCACAGTCTATGGCGCCTCGAGGCCCTCCTCACCCACCGCTCCCCTTCCACTGGAATGTCGCGTTTGCTATTCGCCGTGCGTTCTCTTTTATTGCGATAGCAATTATATGGACACTCAAAAGCAGATTTCTGCCATCGGCGTTGCCGTCGCCGTCGCCGTGAGGTTCCGTATGACGTCAATGGAGATGAAATCGTCGCCGCGCGCCGATCGCTGTATGTGCGAGTGAAAGGGCGCGAGGGACGCGCGCTTTCACAGGGAGTGAACGCACGGCGGAGAACAAACGCGCGTTCTGCGCTGTGCTCTCTTAAGGGCTGCAGAAGTAGGCGTCTCTTTCCTCCTCTACAATCACCATATATGTAGAGCAAACGTGCCTTCTTCCGACGCACGAAAGGCCGTGGAAGGGAGGCGACGTTTAGCTGCGGCACCAAGTGCCTATTTATATCAGAAGCTCCGGCAACAGTCACCAACGCCGCACGCATTTTGTGCGAACGCGGGCAAAACGCCGACGGCGTCGACAACAGTTCTGCGTGTTGCCGGTGCTGCTGCATGTCCAAGTTTATACAGCTGATAAAGCTGCTATCATTACTCCGTATAGCTCTCTTCAAATTTGCTATCGTAATTGATGCTTCGCCTTTCAGGTGAAACTGCGACAACTTTTTTCTTTACCTCCTACTCCCCTCTCCCCTACGACGCTGCGCCGTGCTCCCTGATGGGCTGCAGAATTAAGCGTCTCTTCCTTATGTATAATAAATATCAGTCGCCGTGCGTTCGCTCCTAGTGAAAGCCTGTCTCTCGCCCTCGCGCGCTTTTCCTCGCACATAAGTCGCGTTTGCTCTCCGCCGTGCATTCGCTCCCCGTGAAAGCGCCCGTCCCTCGCCCTCACGCGCTTTCACTCTCACATACAGCATACAGTCAATGACAGGTTTTTTATTGCGATAGCAATTATATGGACACTCCAAAGCAGATTTCTGCCGTCGGCGTCCCCGTCGCCGTCGCCGTGAGGTACCGTATGACGTCAATGGAGATGAAATTGTCGCCGCGCGCCGCCGAACGCTGTATGTGCGAGTGAAAGGGCGCGAGGGACGCGCGCTTTCACGGGGAGTGAACGCACGGCGGAGAACAAACGCGCGTTCTGTGCCGTGCTCTCTTAAGGGCTGCAGAAGTAGGCGTCTCTTTCCTCCTCTACAATCAACATATATGTAGAGCAAACGTGCCTTCTTCCGACGCACGAAAGGCCGTGGAAGGGAGGCGACGTTTAGCTGCGGCACCAAGTGCCTATTTATATCAGAAGCTCCGGCAACAGTCACCAACGCCGCACGCATTTTGTGCGAACGCGGGCAAAACGCCGACGGCGTCGACAACAGTTCTGCGTGTTGCCGGTGCTGCTGCATGTCCAAGTTTATACAGCTGATAAAGCTGCTATCATTACTCCGTATAGCTCTCTTCAAATTTGCTATCGTAATTGATGCTTCGCCTTTCAGGTGAAACTGCGACAACTTTTTTCTTTACCTCCTACTCCCCTCTCCCCTACGACGCTGCGCCGTGCTCCCTGATGGGCTGCAGAATTAAGCGTCTCTTCCTTATGTATAATAAACATCAGTCGCCGTGCGTTCGCTCCTAGTGAAAGCCTGTCTCTCGCCCTCGCGCGCTTTTCCTCGCACATAAGTCGCGTTTGCTCTCCGCCGTGCATTCGCTCCCCGTGAAAGCGCCCGTCCCTCGCCCTCACGCGCTTTCACTCTCACATACAGCATACAGTCAATGACAGGTTCTTTATTGCGATAGCAATTATATGGACACTCCAAAGCAGATTTCTGCCGTCGGCGTCCCCGTCGCCGTCGCCGTGAGGTACCGTATGACGTCAATGGAGATGAAATCGTCGCCGCGCGTGGTAGGTGGTGGTAAGTGGTTCTTGAGGGAAAGGGAAAGGTTGGCGCTATCTTCTGCAGCCCTTGAGGGAGCACGGCTCAGCGCCAAGGGGGAGGGGTAAGTGGGAGCGAAAGAAGGGATAGAGTGGAGACGCCATGGCTGGGCGAAGCAAAACCGGCAGGCATAGGCGGCACGTATCAGGCCGAGATGGAAGGCCTTGGCGTGCTGCAGAGTCTGCAGGGGTGTTGTGCCAGGCCGGTCAGGCCCGGGGTGGAGTGGGAGGCCGTGAGGCCTTCCCGCTTGTAGAAATGTCCTTAGAGGCGTGCGGAGAGCCCTGACGAGTCAAGGAACTCCACGACGCCTCGAAGTGCAGAAAGGTGGTGTCGGCCGGGGAAGAGGAGATCTTCCTCCTTGCCACAGGGGAGGCCCAGGCGGCGGAACTCCTGCAGGAGTGGGCCCCGCTGCTGGAGGTACGCCGGGCAGGCCAGCAGGAGATGTTCGATCGTCTCCGGCTCCCCGCAGGAGCTGCAGGCCGGGGACGTCGCTCGTCCCAGTCGGTAGCTGCGTGCTGCCGTCTAGCTGCAGCCGATGCGGAGCCGGAGAAGGAGCGAGGTCTCCCTGCGAGCCAGGCCTAGCTGGGGGAGTGGTCGTGGGGGGCATCCCAGTGCCACCCGTTTGTCTGGGTGGTGGGTCGCCAGGTGTCGCCGCAGCCTCAGTCCTGTGAAGTCGCCCTCCGTCACGGCCCGACTGAGGGGCACAGTGGTGTGGTGGGCGTCCTTCGCCAGGGTGTCGACTGCCTCGTTGCCCGGGATCCCTACGTGGGCGGGGATCCAGTGCAGGGACACCGGGTGGCCTGCGTCCTGCAGCGCTGTCAGCCGGGTAGACAGCAGTGCGACTCCAAGGCTGGCGCTTTCTGGCCTCTGCAGGCCGAGGAGGGCTGCCCTGGAGTCGCAGAGGATGGCCGCTGGTACCCCAGGAAGCTCCTCAGAGAGTAGGTCGACGGCCAGGTGGAGGCCTGCCACCTCCGCTGCAGTCGAGCTGGCGTGTCTGGGCAGTCGACACTGCCTGCTCTTCTGCAGGGCTGGTGCCGTGCAGGCCGCCGTGGCAGAGCCGGTGTCCGGTACCACCGAACCGTCGACGTACACCAGGAGGTGGTCTCCGAGGGTCTCGTCCAGGAGGCAGGCGGCCGTCTGCTGCAGGGCGCAAGCGGGTGAGCGCCTCTTCGAAATCCCGGGCAGCTCCGTGGCGATGGGGACAGGAGGCCTCTGCGGTGGGGGCAGCTGTACCGCATTCGGCGGTGGGTTGCCAACCACCTCCTCGTAGAGGCGGCACAGCTGACCCATCCTTGAGGAAGGCCGGGACTGGAGGCGACGCAGCAGGCCTCTGCCATCAGGAGCATGGTGGAGGCGGTCGACGTGCCTCAGCCCCTGCTGCAGGAAGAGGAGCGACAGGGGCCATGCTCCAGCCTCCGCAAGGGTAGCGGCAATCTGGGTCGCCGCGCGCCGCCGAACGCTGTATGTGCGAGTGAAAGGGCGCGAGCGACGCGCGCTTTCACGGGGAGTGAACGCACGGCGGAGAACAAACGCGCGTTCTGTGCCGTGCTCCCTTAAGGGCTGCAGAAGTAGGCGTCTCTTTCCTCCTTTACAATCACCATATATGTAGAGCAAACGCGCCTTCTTCTGACGCACGAAAGGCCGCGGGGGGGGGGGGGGGGGGGGGGGGGGGGAGGGAAGGCAGGCGACGTTTAGCTGCGGCACCAAGTGCCTATTTATATCAGAGGCTCCGGCAACACTCACCAACGCCGCACGCATGTTGTGCGAACGCGGGCAAAACGCCGACGGCGTCGACAACAGTTATGCGTGCTGCCGGTGCTGCTGCATGTCCAAGTTATACAGCTGATAAAGCTACTATCATTACTCCGTATAGCTCTCTACAAATTTGCTATCGCAATTGATGCTTCGCCTTTCGCGTGAAACTGCGACAACTTTTTTTTTCTATTGCCGGACGCGACCATCGAAGAGCGATCCCTTAACAGCTTCGCTGTAAAAAACTGCAAGGAGCGGGTTTGTCACCTTCGATAGACCATGTATCCCTGTACGTGCAAGAATAATTCCTGCCACCTCTGTGCATTCTCTCTCTCTCTCTCTCGTTTTTTATATTTCAGTTTGACAACGATTTTTAGAAGCGTTTTTCTGGCTCCAAGTACACATACAAAACACCATTCCGTTCTCGCGCGATTTCGCGTGCTAGAAGGTATGGCTTACCTTCAGACTTGACAGAGATTGCATTTGTGCTTCCAGAAAGTAATGAGTTGTGTGGTTTCTTGACAAAAGGCTTATTTGTTTCTCAGCTTATTTTCTATGCCTGCTTGTACAACTGTTTTCTCTACACTCTAGCAGAAGCCTAATATTTTACAGATATTTATTATTAGTTTACCGATGGCTACAACTGTTAAAAGCAGTAGTAGTAGAAATAAACTATTACAGCCTTAAGGAGAAAGCTGGTCTTGCTTCTTTACCCGCTGGCGAGTATACTCGTCAGTCCAGAAAGCCAGCAGTAGTCGCCGCCCGTTGCGCCCACTCCACTAGCCGTAGCTGGTCTTGCAAGCTCGAGTTGGCCAGTATTGCTTCCCACTAGTCTAAGGGTAAGATTAGGGAGGGATTGTAGGTTGGCAGTATTGTGGCATGCCCAGAATGCATGGTATCAGGAGACATATTCATTGCAAAGCGAGAATTTTCGTGGTTAGAGAGCAGGATGTATTAAGTGATACAGACGGAGATGTTAAATGGAACATTATGAAAGAGCCCAATACCTTCATAAACTCAAGTACCAGTAATAAATTTTGAAAACTAACGTAGCTTAACCTGCAAATCCTTTCACAGTCAGCTTGCTGCGTCCGAAAAAGTTACAGAAAAAGCGGGATGTTTTTTCTCAATGAGGGTGTCATTATGAAGTACAGCAATAGCTGATACCTTGGTGAACTTTGTGTGCTGTTTCATATCTTTCCTCACATCATAAACAAACCAGTATACAAATTATACCATCCCTTCAATGCCGGTTAGAGAGAACTCTTAAGTACGTATAGGTAAGGATTAACTTGTTTTATATGCGCTTACGCCTAGCCTGCATACCGTTGGAATTTTGTGCATATACTCGGCCAACTAATTAGCGAGTTGGCGGTTGGCCTGAAATAGGCTCAAGAGCATTAGCGAGACTTCTGAGACTTGACGATGCGCGTGGCGCACGTCATAACAGCTTCGGCAAATAATTAGGATCAGACGGTTGGCTGGTACAAAGTCGAGGAAGTCTTAGAGTAAGTGCACCGTCGAGATAGTTCTGGCAACGCATTTCGCTTAGCCAGGTCCCTCTTTTTCTTGAGGAAGTATAGCTGTTCCTTTCTGACTTCACACATTCTCTAACACATAACAAAACAATGACGTGTTCTTTGTGTGTGATCGTATAACTACATTCTGAACCGTAAAAGGGGTGTAAAAAAAGAAACTAATGCTTTATTCCTTCCGGCTCTGAACAGCAATGACTGCACACAGAAAGCTGTTGTATAACTTATCTCCGTACAGGTATATATTTTGCGAGCTGTGCTAATATATAGGTGAATACCGACAGCATGAAGCTCTTTAAGCTAGAATGTGCAGTATTATAGGGTGAGGCCTACAGGCATGTGGGTGTGACGCTCGATTTTATAAGACTACCATTTTGGGCAGGAGTGACAATGCCTCTTCTCGTCTTCCACTGGAGGCCTTCTTTATCAACCATAACAGAGAGAGGTGTGTGAGTGAGCCATCTATCTCTTTACTTGATGCCGAATTTGACTTCTTGCGCAACCGTCTTTAATGTACACGTGCCTTTCTTATTGTCTGGTCGGCGCATGCGTGACAAGAGGATATATATATATATATATATATATATATATATATATATATACAATCCTTCCATTGCAATAAACAGTTGTGAGTAGCACCTCTTTTTGTTTCTCCCTTTCTTGTGTCTGTCTTTTATATCGCACTGAGTTACTTGTTCAGTTATGGAAAACCAACTAGCCCACCAATTAACTATTCTAGCCTACAGGTGGATCGAATAAACTTATTTACCAAATAAATGTTAGCCGTTGTAAATAGACTACAATGATTGCATTGTTCTTTTTTTCCGAGACTACGTTTCCAATAATTTTTGACAATTTTTCTATATTCCTGCTGGAGGTAAACAAAATACTTCACTTGCACTCATTTTGTAAATATTGTTCTCGAGCAGCGAATACCATATTGTGCAGTTTTGTACACGCACATCTGCTGTCGCGCGTTATGTGAAAAAGCTTGTCATTTAACCAAACTGTGTCCGTTAGGGATTCAGCGGACAGGAAGGTTATTCAATTCGAAACCATGCCTACCGCCTTTTATACTTTGCTAATAAGCATGACTAGAACTCATTTCCATATAGATTTAGAAAGCAATCCTAACTACCGATTTACGATTACCAAACATGACTGCTCGTATGAGTTAATAAATAGCTTGTTTCCTATTTAGACGCCTGATTTTTTGAGCCAGCAATGTTGGAGATGTGCACCGTTAATGCCAGAATTCAGCAAAAGGCAGCCGAAAACCTTCATAAGGAATATCTTACGTCATAATACAATTCGCAAGAACAAGTGCCAGTATATTGTCATAGTGATCATAACATTAGTGAAGGCGGCTAGCCAATGAAAAACGCGTCTTACGAACTAAAAAACCATGTTATAGCTGAACAATGCAAGAAAAAAAAAACGTCAACACGAGGTCAATGAAACGAAACCATTCGTGAAGTCAACCTCTCTTCCTTTAGTGCATTGCAAAACACACGCCGGATGTCTGGTGATGGATGCAGTGACTCGCGCGAGTGATAATGCAGTTCGCGGTTTCTACGCGAACTTCGGATGCGTTAGCTTCACGAGGCCTCGTGGAGCCCGTAAACGCGGAATACGCGAGCGCCGGGCCGGGTCCGGAGCAAATTAGGGAGAGAAACGCGTCTCGACCAGTCGTGACAGTTGGCTGGCTATGCGAGTTCCTGTTACGTGCGCAGGCATTTTTTTGCGAAAGGTCATGCAGACTCGCCGAGAAATCAGCTCCGAATTTTTGCTCAAGCTCGTTGGTATCAGGCACTGAAGTTGACAACCCACATAATCGCGCGTTCTGTGTATATAGGACTCAACCTCTTCTTCGACGTAATGTTAGCGTGACCACTAATACAACACTTTACGAACTGACTCGCGCTCACGTTTAATCTTCCTGACACTATAGAGTTAAGAAAAAGGTGGGGACATGCGCGAACAAACCTGCTGCTAGGATCTGTGAATGACAACAATATTTCAATTTCTTTTCACTTTGTTACAATAAAACTACAATGCAGCACTGAATATGCATCTTGGCACTTCGTAAACATGCTAGTTTGCGACGCAGGGAATATTTAAGAGCAAATATTAAACTCTGACAATATGAACAAGCTCAAAAGCAATGACAAAGTTAATTATAGGTGCGCAATTATTGCGGCAACATTTGAATTGATCAATTAAAATAAAACACTTTCAGTCAAGTGTCGGCTCTAAGGAACACAATACTGGCGTACATGGAGGTTTAAATGACTTAATAATTTAATCATGATCACATTGTTACGGCGCAACTAAGAATGGCGCCATGGTCAGACGACGACAACTTGAGGTGTCGAGGTGCAATCGGTCTCGACAGCCATCTTGTTTGTATATCGTTGCCTTCCTTGTAAATAGTGTAAATACATCTTTATATGTGACTTCCGCAACGTAACATAATCTCTATATTATGTCTATTTCTGTCTGTTTTTCATGTTTATTATTCAATCAGGTCGTATCTTATTCGTGTTGTATGTCATTTCGTGCCATGCGCAATTACAACGACCTTGTCTTCTGTTGCGTCGGTAAGTCCTTTTTTTCTGCAAGTTGTTACAAGATAACCCGATCCCATATATGCCAAACTCATTTAAAGGTCAGATAATAATAAGTGGTCTTCAAAAGCAGACTCGGCAGATGGCGCTATCAGAATAGAATTTTTCTCCGGACCGCGTGGAGTGTTTCATTTTCGTTTTTTTTTTTTTTTTTTTTTTTTTCACGCGTATGTTCGCCGACGTTGTCTTCTTCGCCGGGGCTGTGGCTGACTGACACACTTTTTCTTCCTTTTTTTTGACCAAGATGCCAGGTAAGCCGATCCCGGAGATTGTGCAGACTATGGTGCAATGTGGTTACTTTTAGGTTATAATGGCGGTAATTACGACCGCACTAGTAACTTTACCTACTCTGCGACTAACTCTCGCTTCTTGCTTAGTCGAGAAACACGTTTCCATACCTGTTTAGGTTCGTACGACACTCCTAACTGATGAAATTGCACCTTATGCTGAGAGGCTACAAGATAGATCGCCAGATCTATCTTGTAGCCAGATCCCAGATACGCCAAACCAAAATAAAGTAGGAAAGGAATACCATGTCTTCAAAAAAATATCGCAGGTGCACAATTTTTTATTTGTTTCAAGCGAAGTTCTAGTCAAGAGGCGTGTTAAAATCTGATAAGACTACGGTTATCCATCACAAATGCCAGAATTTTAACGTCAATACAGTTTTACAGTTTATGCACTACACCGTTCACAAGCTATGCGGTAATGAAGACACAAAATCACGCGGATTCATAGCGTGACAAGTCTGCCCAGCAATTTCATGAGGGTGGAGGCAACAATGTATGATACTTGTCGAGGGGCAGGTGCTGATGACAGAAGTGGGCACAAAGATACAGGGAAGCTCTCTGTTGTTAAGTAAAAAAATTTGCTGGCGTGCATATCACCACTGGCATGTTATTCTCCAAAGGGAGGGGAAAGGAGATTACAAGATCCCACAGATAAAAAAAGTCGAGATAACTGCGCCAGAAAAAGAAATCCTTAAACAATCCATAACAAAAGAAATGCTTCATCGTTTTTTATTACTGCAGCTAAATAGCAACACTTGATAGAGCACTTGATAAATATTGTTGTTTTTTGCAAATGGTACGTTTGATCCATATGCACACAGATTCACTACACGCACAAACAACATTGCACACAGATTTTCATTCGCGTTGGCCCTATTTTTGCTACATTGGACCTCGCTGGCATTTGTAATTATTTCAGGGCAACGGGATAAATTTAGCACCACTCATAAGACACACTCATAAGGATCCGGAGCACGTTTCTAAGCAATATATTGCAGCAGCCGCAATCAACCCACATTTGTTGATCTTTGTCTACATATTACTCATAATGTACTGCTTCTTAGTTTCACCGAATATAAACGAGATGCCTTGTTTGACAAAGGTTACCGGAAAAACTAACTAAAAACCTCCACGGGTTTTTAGTTCAAGCGGAAAATTTTTTGGGAAAGAAAGAGGGTTAGGTCAATTTTCGCAGTGCTTCTAATTGGGCTAGGAAAGCGAAAGTTTTGCTACGAATAAAGCTTAACATTCCCTACATTTTTGTTGGATTTGAACTTGGTGTCTTGTACAGTTGTTTTTGGACTCTGGGAAAGATTGCGCATAACAGCAGTATGACACTCCGGAAGACTTGATTAGGTCATTTTCTACAAAGGATCCATTTAACTTAAGCGCTAAATATTTAATGTTGGTCAGTTACCAGATGCTTCCTACTTCGACGAAATAAAAAAAGAACGTGTCTCGCATAGTCTTGTGCGAAGTTCGCGAAAACCAACTAGACACGCCATAGCTTGGAGAGAACGAGTACTCAGTATTTATTTATTTTCATAATAATGAAAAGTGTTTTCTTTACCCGAGGAAGTACTTTTCCGTCCAAGAAGGTCGCAGTCAGACGACTTGATTGCTGGCGAACACGAAATAAACTTCGTTGTTTTGTTTCAGCTAACACCTTTGCAACCAACGACGACCAGTTAAAGAAGAATGGAGGGGGCCGCACTTTAGCAGTGGCTGCCGACAAACACAGAAAGAAAACAACAGTGCCGTCGAGAACCATGAAAACAACTTGCATTTTTTTCGATTACTATAATAAATACAAAACTAACGAATAATACCTTCAATAATCAACCAAGAAAACGAAGCGTGTGCTACTTGATTTTATTGACAACTATTTGTATGATTCCGTGCTGGTAGCTTCAAGAAACGCGCTTGGGGAGCGTATTTCTGTAAAGCTAGAAAAAAAAAATACTCGCACGCCACTGATGACACTTAGAAGGCATAATTTATCCCACGTCATAACTTTTCAATTTGGACCACAGTATTTTGAAGCATGATTTTAGATAATGACTTGGGTATTTTACTAGCTTGAAGGAAAACGCTGAAAAAGGAAGACGCATCGTATAGAGTTTCCACGAGGTTTCGGTAATTTTTCGTTTCATTACAGATCTATAAATATCAGACTTTCTGTGGCCTCAACTCATACTGCCAGCTGGAACACAGGGCCCACTAACTGAATTCTGCGTTTTCTTTTTATAATAATTTTAATTTTCCTCCATTGATGACGTGATGATAATGATGATGTGGCTTCAGGCTAAGGCACGTAACCACAATGGGGGATGGGCTAAGAATCGGGGGATTTGAACTCAATGTATAATGTATCTAATGTAATGAACTCAACGTATAAGTGAGTCTCAAACCTTGGTCTTTCTTTCTGACAGTACTCATAGTCTCTTTAATGGAGCATGCTTACTCTGCTAGTACCCAATCAGAGTGAACGATAATGTAGTTGCAGCACTTCACTGTTTTGGAATGTAGGCTTAAGGCTCTATTAAGTAATACCAGTTTAGCACGAATTTTATGCACAAAAGAGAAGAATGTGTACGTGAACATCACTTATTTCGGTGATAAGAGTGAGAGACAAGGTCAAAATCTGCAACTTTCCGCTAGAGCTATTTCTACAGAAGAGGATCGTAGTTTCTTTCGCGTAACACGATAGTTAATTTCGCGAACAATATCTTTCCCACTTACGTCAATGGTATCACGTTCAGAGAAATATTGGGCTGAATAAACTCGGGGATATCGCATATATCACATATCCGACGCAGGCGTTCTAGTAGCAGCAAAATTATTGTTGTGCTGCTTTCATGTGGCTTCCCTGAAATTAAATCCGCTTCCTTCGCACAATTACTAATACAATAACCTTATTCTGCTCAAAACTTCAGGAAAAAAGTACCACCAATGTGCTCACTGGGCGTGTCTAATATATGCAAATTAGGTTCTGTCGCTCTCTATCTCGCTACGACAGCAATAATGCCCTGACGCGTACTGCTGAAAACGATCTTGCATTAAAGAAGCATCTCGGAGAAGAGCGAGTATTGTTTCCTCAATGTTACACATGCCCTACTGTGTGACCAAGTGCTAAAATAAGGCACCAGTTTGCTCCAAGCTTCAAATGACAATGACCACATGTGTAAAGCGCGAGGGGACATTTATACGCTTGTTGCGTACCGAATCGGCCGGGCGCATTCTTTGATTGTTTCCCATCGAGGCAGGCTCTTTCATCAGCGTCGCCCAGACGGCGACAGTGCCCGACACCGACGAGACGGGCAAACAAGCGCCCCAACTTGGCAGCGCGCATTCTTTTGGTGCTTTCCCCGATGCCACCCCCTTCATCAGCGGCCGCCTACCTGGCGACGCGGCCTGACACCCGCAGTGACGCGATGACAAAGAAATTCACTTAGAAGCGACCGACCACAACCGCCACCCTTCGTTAGAAGCGGGGATTAGCGCGAAGGCCATTCTCCCGACACTGACAAGATGACCGTTGGAGGGCAAGGAACTAACACACCGACTTTCGTGAAAGGAGTGTGAACCCCCTGTTTCCGGATTGCCTCGTCCTTGCTTCGAAGGTGCAACATTAGAGGCGGAGTTCAGTGAACAATACGACCCCTGTGATTGGCCGCATCTAGATCATCTGATTCCCTAGTCGGGTGAACTAAGGAAGACGAATGTTTTATAAGGAGACACCTTGAGTGCAGTGGGGTGAGCTGTCATGCTCTGATATGTGCTCAGACATGTAGTGAGCTGCGACTTTCAAAGTTCTCCCCCATGGAATGGGCTTCCATATTTGAAGTCACTGCAAATATGTAGAACAAACCCTTTTTTATCGCTTTTACTCCCGGACGTACTCATCTATTTGGCTGAAGGATCACCGGCCCAAACGCTGCCCGAGTCCCAACACGCTACACGCTCTTTTATTGTTGCAACAGGAGCTGGTTCGGGTATTTATGATACGGATAGGGCACCGGAAACTAAGGGGAAGGCGGAGGCGGGTTGCTCGATAAAGGCAGACCTATCACCTTACCAAAGATGCCGAAATATTGTCCCCCGAGTGCCACCTACCAAATGCGGTAGGTTGAAAAGACAATCACAACATACCTGGCACCTAATTCATAAATATTTTCGTTTTTTTGTGCTCTTTGCCTTGTGTCGGCTGCCTTGGCTAATCATATGCCCGGCATCAAGACTGGGTGAAAGTTTCTCGTTCGAACAATTCTAACGTAGAGACTTTATGAGAATACAGGCCCCTGGTAACACAAGGGCATCTCGTAACAAAACGGAAGGCTAATGAAAGGGGCAGATTTGAACCAGGGGGCAATGTGCGGTGGGAGCAATGATTTACCCCACGTGGCCCTGTTATCCCGCCCTACCTCTGAACATCCCCTCTCGAGATCTTTGTTACGATGAAATATATAAAGCTGAAACACTTCTCTTTTATGTATCCGTTCTTCTAGGCAGAGCGAAAGCTCAATTTCGCTTGACTTTGGGGTCAGTATGCGCCTAAGTCCATCTAATCACACTCCAAGTTTTACCGCACAAGCAGCATTTCTCTAGGTCTACCACATACTTCCGTTTCACGACAACTACATCATAACCAACCCGGCGCAATACAGGACACCGAACATTTATAGAGTAGGCGCTTACACATGACCATTTGTCTTACCCCCCGCATGCAGATGTGAGGCTTTCCAGATCTTTTCTCTACAGATTTACGCAGCAAAGCTGTGAACGCTTCCAAAGTAACCGTGCCCCCAATGCAACAAATGTACGCCTTCAAGCGCATCATTCTTTTAATCAACATTACTCAGTTCTTTCTCTATTTATGCCGTTTTAAAGAATATAACTTTCTTTGGTTATTTTGCGTACCCGGGAAGGGAGCATACGCATCACCGAACGCCAACTAGCGCTGCTGGCATGCAAGAGCTTCTGAGAATATGAAAGTTGTTTCAATGCTTTGGTCAGTAGTGGCACTGTGCCACGTTTCTAAGCTACTAAATACCTTCCTGCCTCCAAACCTCTACTTTTTCACAAGATTTACCCCGAAATTCAGTCGACAAATGCACGTGCACCATGCAATGACTTAGCGAACTTAGATCACATGCTCTGGTGGTGTTCCGCGTTACGCGGCAATGAAAGCAACACTTCTTCAAGCCGGGGTGCGGTTCTACGCAGCCCAAACCTCGAAGAACAGTTATGGGATGTCCAATGGGCTCGCGATGCGGCGGAGAGGCTCGGCCTATCAGTCCCGACGTGGCAGCGGCCCGAGCCCTAAAGGACCCTAAAAAAGTTTCTCATCCATCCAACCATCCAATAATCCTAGTTTCAGCTCTCGCAATATACCCTTCCATGAGTAATACACATTTTAATGTAATATACTGGCAAACTCACTAACCACAGGAACTTGATAGTGCGTTTTTGTTCCCGTGACAAACGCACCACATTTCTCACTAAAGCTCCTAAGGCTCGTCCTTTGACAAGCTGTCTTGGCCTTTTCCGCGCATCATCCCTGTGTCCGCATGTGTCGAATGAGGCAAATGAAAGGCAAAGTGCTGGCTCTCGCGGAACGCCAATCTACTTTCACAGTTTCACAGTTTTTTTGGGGGATATTTTTCAACTAGAACCATACATTATCCCATACCCTACTCGTCACCAACAACACTGGATCATTCCATTCTGCAGAACACACCTCGGCCGACAAATGCTTTGCTTCACTGTTCCTGTTTTATTAAACAAATTAATTCAAAAAAGAATAAAAATTGAAGAATGTGGCGCACGTGCTATTAGGGAAGCACTTTTATCCTGGAATCAACGCAATATTATTTGTCCCTAATAAAACTTTCAGCGTATATTGTAATTTGTGTTCATGTATTGTACTGTGTAATTTAACCGTAAAGGAATCTATGTATCTATATTTTCAGTTCGTGATGAATCTATGTGTATTACAAGTTGTAAAATATTAACCCTTTCTTGCTATGAATGAATTTTTGTTCGTCTGTCCTCAATGGTTTCCATGTATCAGGGAGGCTCGGGTTCCCCTCAAGTGACTAATGTCACTTTTATCCCGAGCCTGCCCTCATCCTTGAGATTAAAAGAAACTGATTTGATTTGAAAGTCAACTGACCCCTAAAAAAAAAAGGTTCTGTTTGGTAAAGCACTTGCCTTCAAAAGACAACATAAATGAGCATTCCTCAGCACTGACAATGGAACTATCACAGCACGGGAAACGCAGGAGACGCGGGTTTATCGCATTTCGTACGATAAAGGCCTTAAGGTGTTCAGAGATGCATAGAACATGTCATTTGTACAAGCTTCTTCAACAAATTCATGATGGCGTACATATAATGGCATGGTCCTAAGATGATCATATCCAATGCTGCATGTTTTTTCTGCAATTCAGCTGAACGCACGCAGTTTGCATAAAAATTATGCCGAGATTTTGGCCTTCTTTGACTCTTTTGACTGTCGATTCTCAATTATTGGTCTATCTGAAACGTGGCTTTCAGCTGATAGACCTCTACGGTCTATCACATTATTCATGCGAGTATTGCCATCACGATGGTAATCCATGTGGAGGCTCTGGCATCTACGTGTTAATTGGTTTATCATACACGAGACGTCATGACCTAAATCTAAACATCCCTAAGTGTGAGTCCGTTTGGGTAGAATCTGATACACTTGCCATAACCAACCACCATCGCAAAGTCGTCTGTGGTTCCATCTATCGTTCTCCTTCATCTGATTCTTCCAGCTTTCTTACTGAACTCTCAGTCATACTTCATCAAGTTGTCCATCAAAAATAAAAATATTTTAATTTAATGTGATGTTCGCATAAACCTATTAGAAAAGTCTCACACTATGACAAAAGAGTACCTCACCTACATCTATAGCTATGGCTACCACTGTCTTACAACCGACCTTACACGCTATACAAACAGAGGTTCACAGTCTTTACTTGACCACATTATGTCTAATTTCACCGTACCCGCCCATGTTGGTGTTATTAAAACTAATGTTACGGACCATTACCGTATATTTCTGTGTACTGTCAAATATATTTGCTTAGTAAATTGCACTTCAAAACCTATTTTGATAACATTAAATGCACCAAAATTATTGAAGATGCAAACTGCTTGCCAGTTCTTGAAGCTTCAGATTCTGAAGTTGCGCTAACCAAATTTACCCACATTATTAATACTGCCGTCTTGTCCTCAAATCAATGCTATCATGCTCCCCTTTGCCCCTGGCTATAAAATTCTCTGTTATATGTTGTATAATAAAAAAGGAACACCTCTACAAAAAAGAACAAGCGCCAGCCTTTGAACACGCGCCTTAAAGCACGATATAAGCGTTATGCAAACACTTTGTCCTTTATCCACACTTCTTAAAAATGCAAAGCGCAGCTGATATGAAGACCACATTCAGCAATGTGGTAATAATACTAAAATAAAATGGCACTTCGTAAATGAATTCTTAAATATTCCGATTCACATGACCCAATTACCTCAGTATCTATAAATGGTGTGATCATAACATCACCAAATGAGATAGCTAATGCCTTTTAGAGAGATAGCTAATGAGATAGCTAATGCCTAGAATGTGCCTTTTCGGCACATACTACCCTCACAAACTGTCTTCATATTTCTCTTTCCTTCACCCCTCAACCACAATATTTTTTTCTTCAACCCACTAAGCCTGAAAATTTTGAATTCGTCATTTCAGGTTTCAAATCAACAGGCCCTTGTCTGGACAGCATCTCGGCAAAACACATCAAATTAATTCGTTCTACAATCTTACCAATTTTAGCCCTCATATTTACCCTAACTTTCAGTTCTGGTGTTTTCCCTGACAAACTCAAGCTTGTGGAAGTCATACCTGTCTGGAATTAAGGTGTGAAAACCATATGTAAAAACTACCGTCTCATTTCTGTTCGTCCTTTCCTTGACAAAGTTATGAAAAATGGATTAAAACAACACTACAAAAGCACTACATGAAATTTAACATGCTCACTTCATCTCACTTTGGATTCCGCTCAGGGTTGTCTACTGACGCAGCCCCCCCCCCCTCCCCCATCGCGTGTTTCACGGATAATATTCAATCTTACATTGATCACGATGACATTTCAGCTTCTGTATTTAGATATTTTTCGAGGGCTTTTGGTTCCACTGACCATAACATTGTCTTTTTTACGCTTAAGTATCATGGTATTGCTGGGCCAGCGCTATCACTGATAAAAAGCTTTTTTATCTAATAGACGGCAGCTTGTTGTTGATGCTTGTTTTTCCAATATTTTTAAAGTTGTTCCCCAAGGATCTCGATCTCTTTTAGGACCTCTTTTATTTTTAACATACATTCTCGTCTAAGTATATTTTATATGCAGATGACACCACCATCTTTGCTCACAGCCCTGACCTTAGTGTTTTAATTTCCAATTTACAAGCAGATTTAAATTCCCTTGTGCAGTGGTGCGCAGCAAACCGGCTCACAATTAACCCTTCTGAATCGTCTTTTATGCTTTTTCATTCACGAAAGAGTAAAAATACATTTCGTCAATTTGCATTAGAATATCTTTTCGCATTCTTGTCCTCCTTAAAACCAGATTCTACTTCCGCCTCCATTTACTTACAACACTGTATTACGCCTTTATACACAGCCATATAAACTACTGCATCTCATCATGGGGTCATACATACTACGTTCACCTCTCCCCATTGATTAAACTCCAGAAACAAGCAGTTCGCATTAATAAATTTGCTCCGTGGTTTTCACCTTACTTTCCCATTTTTGTTGACCTTAATATTTTGCCTTTGTCTAGCTTTCATTTTCATAATATAAGCACTGGGCATTATATTCTTAAAAATTTTTAACCATGACCTCACTTTAAACGTTTTCTCTCAACATGTGCTCTCTAATCCTAACTATATTTGCTTTGCTACCCTTCGTAACTTGCTCTTGCCTAGTTTCCGTGCTAATTATGGTAGATCCACTTTGCTTTTTTCTTCAGTAACAATTTGGAGCAGTTTACACGCTCATATGAAATGTGTAGCTTCCTTGCAAATGCTTAAGAAAAAACCTCAAATAATTTCTGTTTTTACGCTATCAATAATCTCATCTACTAGTGAACGTTAATTATGCACTTATATATGTATTTCTCTTTTGTAACATATATGCTCTTTTTCATTTGTTTTGGTTATGACTTTGTAGTTTTACTCGTTTCACTTGCGCAGGAGGTCCCGCCAATTGGGATTAAGGCTTGGTACCTGCTTCGGTATATGCACAAATATGTATCATTTCTAATGTATGTAATAAACCTCAATTGAATTGAAATTTTTGTAACATTTTCCACTGTTTCTATGACACTGCGCGACTGCAGCTTTCAGGATAACGTTGTTTTCTTCAAAAATCAAGCAATTCCGAGCTTTTTCATTAAATTCGGCACATTCTAACAAATAATAGTTGACGTCACTAAGTGTTTGACAGTGCACACACGACAACTACAAACGTTAGACAGAATAAGGTACGATTGGCTACACTATCCCGGGGTACAGCGATAAAGGGTTTATCACAAAAAAAGACAGATATGACGTAGGTTTGTTTATGTTGAACCATCGGGCGCGGAGAGAACTGTGAGACGGTGCAATCTAAGACAGTAGGTTTTGTTTTTCATGATACCAATCGTTTTCTTGTCTACAGAAACATTCCAATGCATTACAATATTTCCTTATGTTATCGGCATCATTCCAATGAAAATATTGCAGAATTTTATCGATTTCAGATTGCTTAAATATAGAAGAAGTACTGAATTAGCGCGAAAATTAAAAATATTGATCTATGTAGAGAAACGTTTGAGCGTGATCGTTCAGGGTGAAAACCCATTGCTTGCTGCTAGTTTCTTATTTCTATTTTTTTTACATTCAGAATTTGAGTAATTCGATGCTATGCTCAGGATTAAGCTTCGCTCGACGTTCTCAATGTCTTTTATCCTTTAGTATTAGACATTAGAATCGCAGTGCCTCTGAGCTCACCCTCATGCGGTGATGTTCCCGCTTTTCCAGAAAATAAACACTACGTTTTTGTGAATCAGTAAATGTTTTCATACAAAATTTATAAAAAAAAAAAAACGTTGCAAAGGCAGGGCCACCAAAGTAATCTCAGGATTGTGCAAGGGGCTCACAGAGACAGAAAAAAATGTATTGTGAATGATCGCGTGTCGGAGGAAAGTTTGGAACAGCTGCGGAAAGAAATTAGCTTTAATAGAAAAATAAATACTACAACGTACGTAGAACAGAGAACAGAAAAAAAACATAGTAATTAAAGCTCTAACTTAACATAAAACAGCAAAACAATATGCACAATATTTGATCGAACACAAAACATAGAAAACCATGAAATCTGAATTTTTTACACAAGGAACCTCAAGAAGAAATACAATACCAGGAGCTTCCAGCTGCAGAGGAGATGCGGTTGACGTATGAAGGAATGATACACTTACTACTCAGCTTGAATATCAAGAAATCAACAGGCCCGAATGAGATTCCGAATTTGTTTTGAAAGAGGTACGCTGAATGGACGGCCGAGTATATATTTTTTTTTATTTTCACGAAGTCACACCATACAGGTACACTTCCTGAAGAATGGTAAATCAGTAAAGTTACACCAATATTTAAAGATTGTTACATTACCTATGCAGCCAATAATAGGAATACTGCACTAACATCAGCTAACTGTAAGGTGCTGGAACACATAATTTTTAAACGCATTCTGCAGTATTTATCTCAGAATAAAATTATCAGCAGCCATCAACACGGGTTCCGTGAGGGTTTATCATCATCATCATCATCATCAACATCATCATCATCATCAGCCTATATTTTATGTACACTGCAGGACGAAGGCCTCTCCCTGCGATCTCCAATTAGCCCTGTCTTGCGCTAGCGTATTCCAACTTGCGCCTGCAAATTTCCTAACATCATCATCCCATCTGGTTTTCTGCCGACCTCGACTGCGCTTCCCTTCTCTTGGTATCCATTCTGTAACCCTAATGGTGCACCGGTTATCCATCCTACGCATTGCATGGCCTGCCCAGCTCCATTTCTTCCGCTTAATGTCAACTAGAATATCGGCTATCCCCGTTTATTCTCTGATCCACACCGCTCTCTTCCTGTCTCTTAACGTTAGACCTAAGATTTTTCGTTCCATCGCTCTTTGTGCGGTCCTTAACTTGTTCTCGAGCTTCTTTGTTAACCTCCAAGTTTCTGCCCCATATGTTAGCACCGGTAGACGGTGTTATCAACAGTAACACAATTATAAGAAAGTATGCACGAATTTTGTACGGTCGTCAGTTGCAATAGATTGCTGGACCATCAGATATTTCTATACCTCAAGAAAGCTTTCGACTGGGTCAATCACAGGAAATCCTTAATTACATAAATACTATTTTAGGACTTTCTTACTGATCGCCAACAGTTTGTCAGTATTGATGAGAATAGGTCAGAAGTTTGTGAGGCAAGGTCAGGGGTGCCACAGGGATCAGTCCTTGGGCCTGTGTTCCTGGTTTATATTAACAACCTGATCGAAGAACCATCTATTAGCGCAAGGCTATTCGCAGACGACTGCATTACATATATACAATTGTGAACTAGATTAATGGCCAAATATCCTTAAATAACTTCCTAGCAAAAGTGCACCAGGCGTGGGATACCTGGCAGATGTCTCTCAACCCAGTAAAGGCAGTATGTATGACCATCACACACAAGCATGAACTACTGACATTCACACACCCATTACAAGGTGAACCACTTCATCGAGTAACGGAGTACAAGTACCAAGAAAATTGAATAACGTGTGACCTTAGTTGGACACCACAAATTAAGAAAGTAGTAGGGACAGCTAACCAGAGAATAGGCCATATTCGACGTGTCTGCTTATTGGCTGCTTATAAGATGCTTGTGTGTCCAATAATAGATTTTAAATGAGATGTGTGAAGCCCGAATTCAAAAGATTTGGTGTCAAAATTGGAGCAAGTGCAAGGACGTCATTACGGTTCATTTTTTGCCGATACCAGCGGCAAGACGCCGTAACTCATCTCTATGTGAGTGCAAATATGTCTCTACTTAGAGTCAGGGGAAAAGATATAGGGCTTAGCTTATTCTATCCGATCATTAATGAGCTACAACTTGTTGATAAGTCCATGTAGGTACATGAATCAAAGACCTGTATTTTACGAAATAAAAACAGCAGACACGTGAAGGAAGAGCGTTTTCACAAATATTGCCACAAATGTTAAGTTTCTTTTTCTCTTGACTTGAGTCGCACTTGTGTCGAAGCATTTTAAACAATAGACCATATATCGTTACATTGCTGTATCAGATTTTTCTGTTGATAGTTTGATGTAAGCTATTCTATCTTTGTTTCCCCTTCTGTCTTGGTCCTTATACGGACTGACAGTATCTGTAAATCCATAAAAGAGAAAATGCAAAAAAAAATGATGCTTTAATTAGAGGTTGTGAAAGTACAAAGCCTAATTTTACAAAACAAAAAATTCAGCAGTCAAGTTTTTTTCTACGACAGATTACAACCAACCACCTTCAAAAAGCAACATGAATGCCCTTGTTAAAAAAACAAACAAAAAAACGAGAATACAGGAGACGTAAAAAGTGTATCAACGCTTCTGCCCACTGCTTTCGTCTCGTCGTAGTCGTCAATTACAGGCAGAATAATGAACTAGCCTGCAACCGGTAGCTTTTCTTTTTAGAATCCAGATACAAGCCAACGCGCTTACCACAAAATAAAACGAAGGTACGTCCACAACAAAAGCAGCTCCCCATAACCTCGTTTCACTTAATTCCACCTATACTTCAAGCGCACAAAGGAAACAAAGCGAGGCATGCCGGTAGACTGAGGATAAACAGACCCTCCATGGTTGCTTAATCGCTTCGGCATTGCGCAGCCAATCACGCTGTCATGGGATCATGGGATTTCATGGGATTTCGATAGGTTGAAATGCAAAAACGGCTGTGCACCGTCTAAAAAACCCCAAGTGGTTAAAATTAACCTGGAGTCCCCCACTATGGCGTGCAATAATGAAATCGGTAATTTGAAACGCGAGACAATACGATTTTTTTTTTATAGGTAGAGGGAACACACAGGAAGACAAAGGCGAGCGTGTAGAAAGCAGCGTGCAGTGCAATCTCGAATACGGACCAAAGTTTTATGATTGCCTTCCTGCGATACACAGGGCTCATTGACACCTGGGGACACACCCCTAATCCAAACTGATGGCAAGCTCAGGCGGGCCGGCTATGTGTGCCAAGCTAACCCCGCCTGCTGCTACATCCCCACCACCATCACCACCACCACCTCGAGTATAGTATAATACCGAGTTCGCCAAAACCGCTATTGCCCTTTTCTCAGCCGCTCGTAGACGGCGGCGCTTACTGACCACGCACAGAGTTGAAGACTCCACTGGTGCCGCTTTCCTGGGTATATTTGGACCAGTAATGCGACACTGATGAAGACTGAATGAAGGGCCGCGCCACAACTGTGAAGCGGCGACGGAGTGAAATCGGCGCTCCTGGTGTAGGCGTCGTTGGCGAGACGGAAGGCGCACCTGTCACGGCGGCAAGCGGACGCCGTCGAGGTGACGGGAACGAAGAAAAACGGTGGTGCGCGGTATCGCGGCCGTGCGAAGCAGCAAACTACAGTTGACGGAGAAGGTCCGTACGATCGAACAGCAGCGAGAAGAGCACCAGAGAAAACACAGGCTGCTTTTTGTAGCATTTGGCACGCAGGTCACACTCCTCGACATGGGCAGGCTATACGAGAAAGGAAAGGGTCCGCGATTGTGCAAGAAAACGAAATCAAACTATTGCGCCCAACTAAGCTGCGTTTGTTCATTCAAAATAAAGGGGCTGTGAGAATCTCGACCGACCACTCTAGCAGTCCCGACATTCATAACGATTATAAAAGAAGCCGTAGTTTCGCCCGAAAGTAAAAGCATCGATTGCAATAGAAAATTAGTATACAGCTATACGAAGTAAGCATAGTAGCTTTATCGGTCGCATAAACTAGTAAAAATTCGTTTAATAACAAAATAATGCTCAAGCATGGTGTCATGCCCGCATAGGCAAACAGAAACACATCTCACTCGATCAGCGCGGACACTCGCTGTCAAAACGCTGACGCGAGGAAAAGCGGCAGCAACAGCAGCAGCGAGCGAATTGATTTTCGTGGAGCATCTAGCTTCAACGCCAACTAAGCGGCGAGAATACAGCGCACACGAAGTTATGAGCCCTCGGCGCACCTAGACTGTGTACTCATCGCAGATCGCTTTCAAGATAGGGCTCGCGCGGGAGCGCTCGACCGCGTCATACGCAGCCGCGGTTGATACAACCCATCATCACCACGGCGTGCTTCCTCCCCGCCTTCCTCCCTTGCGCGAGTGAGATCAAGCCACCGTCCTCGGCTCACATGTCGCACGCTTTCACTCGCACCGACAGCATACGGCGCTTGGCGACGGCGTTTTGGCACTTGAAAATTATACGGTACGCCAACGACCACAGCGCTAATCCACCTGACGTGTCGATGTGGTTGCTATGGCAATAAATATTTATTAATTGCAATAAATACATTAATGAGTTCATTAGAAAAAAATTGTTCAGAAACCATTGACGATGGTTGTCAATGTAAGCGAATAGCGCGAACGAACGAAAGAACCAACGAGCGAGCGAACGAACGTTTTTCCTTGCAAAGCGCTCCACAAACCTCCCGCACAACAGTCCCTCCCCGCTCCCCCTTTCTCGATCCCACCCTTACCCGATGGGCAATTGGCGCATATGAAGCGCAATTCTGACTATCGACTATCGACCATCAACCACCGACCACGGACCGCTGCTAACCAAGAAAACGGTTGAAAGAGCCAAAGAAAGGTATTCGCTTTAAAAAAAAAATTGGCCATTCCCGAACGTTTTAAGCAAACATGACGTGTGGCTACCAAAAACACTTCTTAAGAGGGCCCAAATTCACGAAATGTATCTTATATAAGAGTTTTTGCTGATTGGCTGGTGTTAAGGCTGAAAGGCGTCTTTTTTTTTTTTTTTTTAGGTGACTTTTGAGAAAACAGGTGTCACTGCTGGTGGTCGCGTAATCATGCAGCCTCTTTCGTATTTCACGCGCAGCGAGTGAAAAAATGTGCATATTTAATGCACATTTGACATAAATAAGAGAAGGCAAGCGTTCATTAGGCAGATAACAAATATAATACGTTGGGCTTTGTGGGGTTAACCCCACAAAGCTCAACGTATCAATTTTGATACGCTGAATTTTATGTATAAAACTTGTAATTTATGCGCTGGGAATCCAATGTAGAGCCCATACCAGCGTTCTTGATAGGATGAAGCGAGTTTTCAGTAGTGGATAGTACCGCAAATAAATTACTAATCAAGTAATCACCGTACTAATTAATTTTACTGAATTGCTATTTTCCCGTTTTCTTTGTACCGATATATTCTCCATGGCCAGAAATAAGTGTGAACACTTATTTGTGTGATAAACGCTTAAAAGTGTGAACACCGCAGTGGGAGAGCCCTGCCGGCCTCTGCCGCCTGTGCCGCAGACTCTCTCTGGACTCTCGCCCGCCTCTACCCTAACAGTGTCGACAACGGCGTTTAGCTGTTCCGTCACGTAGCCAGCGGTTGTGTGTGGTCACACAAACGACGCGCACAACTGTTGTCGACGGCGGCGGCGTTTTGCCCGCGTTCGCACCGAACGCGCGCGGCATTGGTGACATGTTTATGAAGGACGTGCCAACCTTTGCCGTACACCCTATGGCGGTGTACCATAGCGACCATAAGACCATGGTCCCTGTGGTCACTAAATAAATTAAAACCACCAGATCATATATGTTTATCATTCTTTAATAGTTCAAATAACCAAGTAGACCATCACATCCTAATAGTCATAATTGTAAATGCATAATTCCCACCATAGTACAGCTGCGCTGGTCTTCCATCTCCACCCCAGTGAAAGGGCTGACACTTTTTTTTTCCTCAAAGGAATTACGCTCATAAAGGCGCATACGTATTTTTATCACTGTGAAGCATTTATGCACTGCAGCAGCGGCACCAACAGCGTGGCGGCGGCGGTGGCTGCCCTGTCCCCGTCAGCAAAGTGCAGGAAGGCTTGCCTAAGAAGCTTCGGTTTTAAAGAAGCTACGCCATTTTAAGCTACGGCGTGCAATGATTTGACATTATTGCGGAAAGTGTTTGCAGTTGCGATTATGCCGACCAGTGTATATCAGAGCGACCACAAATCCATTGTGACCGTCGTTACTAAGTGATAGTGAGAGATCCAATAAAGTCTTTCCCGCAAGTTTTCTTACCACGACGTTTACAGCTCCGCTGACCATCCACCTTCGCAGGGTGGAATGGCCTTGATTTTGTTTTGTCTCTCTCGTCTGGTGTGCCTTTCGCGAACAACCCAAAACATGTTTTAGTTGGCGACCCGTGCTGGTGTTCCCGTCTATTCTCACTCCTATATTTGCGCTGTCTTTCATTGTGTTCAGGGACTGCCCTGCTTTTTCGTTCTTTTTTTATTCTTCACTCGGCAACTGCAGGGCCTCAATTGAAATCTACATCTCTTCTCCTTTTCCTGATAAAGACCTCAGAGCGGCGGCACCGTTCCCTGGCTGGGCTGTTGTTATAGAAAGAACGTCTCGCAATGCCTCCGACGTGAAGAGCGTGCGGATTGCACTCGCACTGAAGTCGACCACGCTCCATTCTTTACCACAAAGAACATGGCCAGGGTTCAAGGCCACTGGAGCCGCACGTGACGGAAATTAACTTAGCGGAGAGAAGTCAATATGTCACGCTGTGCACGGCGTAAGGGTCGCCTCCTCAGTGCGTTATCAGCCTACGTGCTTTTCATAACCGTGTTTCCGAAGTGTGAAAGCGCAGCTAAAACGAATTTTTCTCAACTAGAAAGTTCGCTTTTCGAGGACCAATCTATTTGTCCGTGTACCAATCTTGTACTTGCTTGTGCAACGAGCTGTTTTTTTTTTTTTTTTTTATTTTTGCTCGGTTGAGATTTCCATTATGCGATGATGAAGGCTTCTGTAAATAACGCAGAATTCGCTTCTTTGTTTTGAATCTCCAAGTAAACAGATTTGTATGCGGGAAACCCATTTCACAAATATAAAAATTCTCTTTTAGGGGCTTTGTAAATGTACAAGTTGTTACCACAAGAAGAAATGAAATAATATCTTATCACATTCTGTTGTATTCACTATCAACGCGAGCTTTCCCAATAGCTCGGAACATTCACGGGAGCAAGGAGGGAACAAAATAAGGCTTTTGAAGGAATTATGTGCTTTTCATACAGGCATGTTAATTTAGGATGGCAGCCATTATTTTGGCAACCTATGTTGTGACACGAAACACGCCTTCTGTATAACCGATCTACGACACTTGACGTATTCGCGTCGAGCACTTCAGAAGTGGCAGAACATGTTAATCAAGCGCGAAAGATGGTTTGAGCGTTCTTTCTGCCGAGGCAAAATCGACCAAAATACTGAAATAGCGGATTTTCAAAAAAGAAAGGAAGAAATACATAGGCTATTTTCATCGCGCTAGGGCCACAGCTCCGCTGTTTCGACAGATTTCACTTCGTGGAAGTGGCGGTACTTTTTTTTTTCAATGCAGCATAGCGGTTTTTTTTATCCTCCTCCTCCTTGTATGCTGTAAAGAAAAAATCTAATTCTGGGATTTTACGTGCCAAAACAACGAGCTGATTAGGTGGCACGCCGTAGTGAGGGACTCCGGAATAATTTCGACCACTTCTTTAACGTGCACCCAATGCACGGTACACAGGCTTTTTTTTTCGTTTATTTTTTGCATTTTGCCCCTATAGAGATGCGGCCGCCGCGGTCAGGATTCGATCCCGCAACCTCGTGCTTATAGGAGCGCAACGCCAAAGGCACTAAGCAACCACGGTGGAAATTGTATTATCTACACTCGCATTGCCAGCGACTCAGGCAAATCGTCTACACCATAGGGTACACGAACGGTGATACAAGTGTTTCAACGCTGATACAATCACACAACATTCGGCTGCACGTTCTAGGCGCAATTAGCGGTACAACAGGGCGCCTTCTCAGCACAATCCCTCCAACAAACATAACGCTATCGTTGGACTCGTTCTTGTGGCCCCACCAATAAAAAAGAAAACTACGTAGAATCTCTCAGGGAGTTATCTCAATGATGCGTAAGCATTTCGTAGTAACGAGGTGGTGTTGAGTGCTCCCATTCAACAATGCCGGTAACGCTAGCACTGCTCAGCGCCTGCGGTCGTCTTGGCGCCATTACCATAAATGCGACAGCGCTGCGACGACACGAACTGCGGCGGAAGGCGGCGCAACGTGAACTGATGAGGCAAGCCAACTACTACAGGTGTTGGCGCCAGGTGCGCTAATGACGTTCCGATCCGAAGCCATGGCTGCTCCACAGTTCTGGCTCAATAAAGGCTATAAAGGTGTGCCTAGTGCGTGCCTGATTGCACACATCACGTGGTCACAGAGACGCGCTCGTGCCACTGCTCGCACGTTCGTCGTCGTCTTCTTCCACAGCTGGCGAACTTGAAAGGTACGAGCCATGTTTTGAGGCAACAACAACAACAACTTGAAAGCGATCGCCTTACGTGGAGGACAGAGGGATGCTCGGACAGTTTTCTCGTTGGGTAACCAGAGAAAAGCTTACGCATTTAAAATATCGCAATTCGGAATGAGCATATCCTGAGCCCGATGCCGGAAAGTAATAGGTTAGCGAACCACTGGCGTCCGGTTCGCCTACAATAAAAGCTCTCGCTTTTTTTCTCTTCTTTGAGGAACAATGCAGGAGATTAGACATTAAGAGGAAGGTAAAAGTCAGCAGCCACCTTGCGTGCCGAAGATCAAATGAATTCCTTTAGGAAATGGTTTCCACTAAAAATCCATGTCTGCTCTCGTCCTCTCATATCATTTTCCCGTGCTCTCTGAGCCTACACCTCTCGCTCTCGTTTGCAGCGCTCTTTGGGCTTACCACATGTAGTGTGGTGAACCTCGATTAGGCACGCAAAGTGGCAACAAGCAAATCAGCTTCGTGCCACTTGGAATAAAAGTTGTCATTGCGTACGCATCGGACTTCGCATTTCATTTGTTTTTGGCTTTTCTATCGATCGCTGCAGTCATTTTGCAGAATCAGACGATCGATGCTGGAGGAATAGCGTGCGCAATTAACCTTCCGATTTTGAACGAGGTCGAGACAAAGCAGATGTAATTAAAGAGCAAACAAGTGCCACTTCGGACTACAGATGAAAAGAAACAGCAATTAATTCTCGTGATTAAATTACCGATTATCGGGCCTTTGAGCAAAGTCTGCACTCTGAAAGCAATAGTTTCTTTTTTAATGTAGCAGCGCGTTGGCGTTTGGTGCGTGCCTTTTTTTTTTTTTTTCGCTCTTGAAGGCCGAATGCGATATGCTGAAGCTTAATAGTCTTCAGTACCCAAATGTCATTAGCAGTGACGTAATACGTCTTCTATCTAGTATTCCTTTATTGTAAAAGGCACTCTGAGAATACTTCAGACAATGTCACCCTTTTATTCGAGATCAGAGTATGCACTTTTTGTATGTGTAGTTTGTTTAACTTTTTGAGTTGATATGACAGAGCAAGAACGCACCAGGAAGGCTGTATACATTACAATGACATACGGCTCACACATGATCCCGGCTCATCGCCTCAAAAAAAAAAAAAAAAAAAAAACTTTGGTTAGGAATGTAAATGGGATGTCACGTACACTGGAGTGGAAGAATGATGAAGGGAATGCCATCTCGTAAAGGTTACTACAGCTAGTGACATCTGAAAGCCTAGGAAATGATAAGCTCTGAATTATATTTAGCAATCACTTTCACTTGCTTAAATTAAGACATTTGCATAAGCCTCGATGCACTTGTTCGGATATATATTCATCCTTTATCTAGTTTATTTTAGCGTCCTCGTTTGGTCCAAAGCAAATATTTCCTACGTAGAGAGTTAGTATATATTACTGGCGATATTCTTAGGCAAACATGGGGGTTGTAATCGACGCTCTGGTTTTACATTATTCTGCCGAACGCTGTGAAGCCTAAACAATGAATCTCTTCCTACACGAAGAATTTGTGTGTTTTACGATCTCTACAATATATATGTGTATCCTACCCGTGTTTACGTGTTTGTACGAACGAAAATTGGCGCGTGTACAAGCACTCATAGAACCATGTGGGGTTCGTCAGCGCATAGAATGTTTCAGATATTTCGAACCGCGTTGCATGTCGGTAAAGGTAAAGAGGGACATTATTACACTGTAAATATTTACTCTAGAATAACTAATTAAAAAGGGATAGAAACGTCATTACGAAAGTTTAAGCAGAAGCTCCACTGGAGTTGTTTAAGTATGCGTAAGCATTCTGCCCCTCGCTCATCTCCACGCAGCGTGGTGTTATTATTAATCTTATCAAGCTTGATCCGACCAGCATAAACACTTATCAAACTTATTTTTTATCAGTAATTATCAACCTTATCGGACTACATTCGACCCTTATCAACCTACATCGGTCATCACCTGCTGAAGCGCATCTCCAGTGAAGCTGTTGCAAAACCACCATTACAACTGCTGGGGGGGGGGGGGGGGGGGGGAGCATGTAATGCTTTATTGATTGCTCGGATTGTTGTTTTGAGCTTGTTTTTTTTATTGAAACGTGTGCTATTATGTGTGTTGTATGGGGGATTTAAAAGTATGCACTGTTCACTTCCCTTTGCTTAGCGCTTGCAGCCTCAGCCTTACGGTGGTATGAGCCATTGCATTTTTACTTGCTTACGGGAATATGAGCCATTGCATTCGACATACGCGATGGACGGACGGGTTTCCTCGATAGGCAGGTATAGTATTGCTTACGCATTTAAAAAGGTATGAAGTGATGTTCCTCTATCCTGATATCCTCCGCCAAGTAGCAATAAGAAAATGGCACTGCTATACAAGCAGAGAAAGGGAAACAATGAAGGGGGTAGAAACACAAGAAGAATCTAGAGAGAGAGGTAGGGGTGCCGGCACGCACGCGCGAGAAAATGATCACGTAAAGCACAATGAACACCAGTTTAGGCTACAGTCGTTCGCGCAGGTCTCTTGTACTTAAAACTGTAGCAGAGCCTTCGATGGCGTGCACTCTGTCGTCATGGCTTAAGAGGCCAGCCTTCCGAAATGGTTTGCTATAATAATTGTTTGTGATCAAAGTGAGCTAGCGCAATTACGAGCAATAGCATTTGTTCTTTGTAGCTAGGACTGCTACACAGAACGTGCTGAAGCGTCTCTTTGCGACCACAGTCCTCACATCTAGCGTTGTCGTCCATTCGAATTTGAAAGGCAAAAAAAAAATATACAAGGGCCAGTCCTATAGCCATTGCCGACAAACCAAGCTGGCGTCTCGGTGGCAGAGTCCAGTTTGAATACGAAACCGTAGCAAAGTGTCCAGATGCTGAAGCCGGTTGTATTAAAAACTTGAAGTTTTCCACGTGAAAAACGTGGTGTCTCGTGTAAGCACTCAAAATTTTCTGAAGGCATCTGACCTTGATGGGAGTGTGAACTCCTTCTCGTGCAGATATTCACAATGTCACTCTCAAGCAAAACAGCAGATAATGCCAATCGTGATGTTCGACATATTATTAGCAAAGAGTAAAGACGTTCAGTTTATTCCTTGCTTCTCAGTTTATTCCTTGCTTTGGGGAGACTGTGTGCAAGTACGGATTGAAAGTACCGCGACCACGCTGGAGTGATAGCGCTCCACAATTCCAGAAAAGTAGCGCAGATTATACGGACAAAGCTGCAACTTCCCCCCCCCCCACCTCCTCCTTCTCTTAGAAAAAAATATAAGCAGGGTATTTAATAACCCACCTTCGAATTGTTTTGTCGTTCAATGCTCATACGGCATTGTACTGTGACCCCGTTTGCGTACGTTCATCGAGAAGAGATAATTGCCTAAGCAGGATTTCTACCGTGATGTGACACGTAGCTAGGATGTACACTAAGCCATCTATTGACAGTGACAAGTAAAAAAAAAATACGACTGAACACATCTCATGATGAATGTGGACGTTAATGCGAACGCCATTGAAGCAATGTATCGACACACAATAACACCACCGCCGAAACGCGTCATGTAAGAAGCGTGCATACAGCCGCGCTGCTCTTTCGTGTGGTCCTCTGTACACACTGAGCCATCTGGTGCCGCCCCATTGAAGTCCTCGCGTGGCGCGTTTGTGAATGTATCTTCCGATAAGATTGCCTGAATCTATATGACCGGTGTTCGACTCCGCCCAGCACATAGAGCGGCACATACCCGTGAGGCAAGTTGGCATGGAGCAGGTTTACTGAACATCGGCATATACCTTGTGGCAAATACCCAGTTACCTAAGTTAGCGTTAAAAAGGTTAACTCAGTAGCGGCACTTAACCATTTGCACATGCCCAATTACACAAATTGACATCAAACAGGTTGATTGAAGTGTGGCACACCTATTTTCACATACCCAGTGATGAATTTTTGGGAAAAAGACGTTCAATGGAGGCAGTGACACGTAGGCAGTGGCACCTACCCAGCAACACAAGTTGGCGTGAAAAGGGTCAACTGGTGAGCAGCACATACACAATGTCACATACCCGTGCACCTGGTTAACCTCCCGGCCTTTTCTTTCTTCTTTTTCCTCCTCCTCCTCCTCCTCCTCCTCTGTGAGCTAAGTTGGCCCATGATGATTGGTTTCCAACCTGGTTCTTTCATCACAGCAGCCCGATGTTCTAAGCATTAAACAATGGACTACCCAGTGGCCCAAGTTGGTGGGAAGATGGTTAGAGAGACAGGTAGACAGCCAGATCAATAGGCAGCCCCCGGAGAAATACCCTAAGAATGATTATCGCATTATAATAGTCTCCTTGACACTCATATAAGACGTTATACACCTGCTATTTATCCTTTTCAGATTTGGGAAATAGTTTCCTCACTCATGTCGCCAGCAATAACGGGGGGAACCCCAGTTGCTCTGCAACAATTAGCATGCCGTGGGGACGCAGCAGATGCACAAACAGCCAAAACCGATGATTGTCGGGACGAAAAAAAAAAGGTAACAGAAGGAATGATTGCATCAATAACATGGTATAGAGGAATTTCACTTACCTTCTCTACAACGTACCTACTCGCTAACATACGCAAACAGTTATTTTCGCATTAAATGTTTTTCTTCATGATTCGACGCCAGTTGCCACTTACAGCTGGTCATTCCTTCTATGAAATCTTATAAATGACACGCGAGTCTGTATAAAGAAGGCACGAATACGCACGGAACCACATTTGAAGCCATACCGTAGCCTTTTCTTTCGAGCCAGTTGTCCTAGGAAACAATAGTGCGCTCAGAAACCTTAGGGACGGGACCGCAGAACAAACACGATGCATCAACTACGACAGAGTGGTTTTTCTCCTCTCCCTCCGTTCAATCTCGTTTGTCAAGTTTCCAAAAGCAGCACTTGGGTCAAGACGCCCGCAACAGAGAACTAGTTTCTGTAATGAAATAAACGCAAAGCAAAGCCAGAAGTGCAGGCACAGCCTCCTGTGTTGTGTTGTGCGTCTCGGGCTGATGCCGAGTGCAAACAGAGCAGCGTGGGAGCCACCGACTTATTTCCGGCCTTCTCAAGAATGCTGACTTTCCTGGGCGGCTCAACATTTGGACATGCTACGCGAGGCTCAGCAAACACAGGACAAAGGGGATGGCCGGACAAGTGCTCAAGAAACCCAGGACTGGAAGGAACATGGAAAGAAAAAACATACATAAACAAATGAAAGCGCGCAAGGCAACGACTCGCACAGCGGAATTAAGACCGCGATCAAAGACGCAAAGCAATGAATAAACAAAAATAGCACGGATGCGGCTTTCTTGTATTTCAGAAACGCGCACTAGGCAGCACTTCTTTTTGCTGATTCATGCAACAAAATTAAATTAGCATGCCAACTTAATTAGGCCGGCACTCCTTTGATATGGGATCTTTTCTGTAGCTACAGTTTACGGAACCCACAGGTGTTAAAGCCCAACCACAAGGAACAAGTTTCCGGGGGATTTTCAGCCTGTGCGCCGGCCGGCGTCGTGTGGCGTGAGCCGACTTCGGCCGGCTTTCATGCTTTGCTAGCACTTCGCGAGTGGGCGCTGGCATGGGCAGGATGCTTATATGCAAGTGCCCTAGCATGGGCAGCCTAGGATATAAAGCGAGCGTCGCCCTCAGCGTCGCATTGTCATTGACAATGCGACGGCCGGCGCCAACGAGGAAAATCCGTAAAAAATTGTGTGGTTGGTGCTTTACGCAATATGTTATTAGCTGATGTATACCTATTTCTTCTTCATTAGCCAATGGTGTTGTTTAACAATGGCGTTTCACACCAAACTGTGTTCCCCTATAGCCCGTGGCACCCAGGTGACATATGTTTTCAATTGCGCTACTTGAAAACGTGCTTTCGCGCCTAAGATTAATTGATTAAAAGAAACTGTAGGACCATACAGAAAGCAACCATCAAATGTCACAGGAAATAGTCGCTGCAGGTGCGGCAACGACAATGAATATGATGACCACTGTAATGACATAATGTTAACAATGACAGCGATGACGGTAGGTTAGCCACTTCCATGTCATACATGCAGTGTAAGGTGTACAAATATATCTATATATCTAAGAATTTATTTGCATGGTATTGCTGATGATGATGATGATGTTAAATGGGGTTTATTGGCACAAGGGCCAGAGATGGCCAAAGTGACTACCTTCCATATAGTGACTACCTTACAATGGGAAGCCGCCGAACAAACAAACATGTTTTGGCAATACCTGTAGAAGGAGAGTATGTTTATTGAGTTCACTAATACGAGTTATTGCATCGCCACAATATGCGGTCCCTTCCTCAGGCATTCCATATTTGAACATTCCTCGGCCTGTTCGCGGCCCCTTCTCATCTCAATTCTACAGAGATGTGACCATTCGCCTTTTCCTAACTGATTCGAAGGTCCGTATCATTGACTCTACGCATCCGTTCTCTCGTTGTTGCAAGAATTGCGCTTTCATTCTGAACTTTCTGTCTACCATTAAAGGAGCACAGCGTCGATTCCGTCATTTACCGGTTTATGTTATGTACAACCTTCATTTTGTCCGCACTGCGTACATAAACATATCTCGCTGCAGAAAGCGCCTCAATCATTTTCTAACTTATCTGTTAGAGATCGATGTCGCAGAGACCAGCCGAACAACCAACAATGCCCCGAAAGGACAAGAGGCACCACACCACCAGCATGCAGAGAGCTCAAATATTACACAGGCTTCAAACTGAGACATTGGGTTCAACTACCGTGCAGCACCGGTTTCCTATCCTGTCCTACCCTGTCCCACCTTCCTGCGTTTGAAATCACTAGCGAACAATGTTCTTCGCTAGCGCGCGTGCGCGTGTAGCCTGAGCTGTTCGATGTCTTTCTTATTAGTGGCTAGGATGTAGCGGTTACATTCATATATTATAGGCCAAATTCTGAGACTATCAGCTCAGTGTCATCAGGAAGGGTGCTTATACAACACGAAATGCAGAGACAGAGATCTCCGCAATAAGACGACGAAATTGGTCATATTCAACCTTCTTTAAACATTCGTCATTAGGCGGTTAATGAGGTAAAGATTCCAATCACCATAACCAGGCAGTTCTGAGTGCAGAGAAAAAAGAAAAACAACAATACAGCACGCAAGGACACTAATTGCTTTTCAGTTAACCCAGCAGTAAATGACTGATTTACAAATCGGGCTGGTCCTGAATCCTTCAAGAGATGCTTCTAATTGCCAGGAAATGCTCTGCCTTCGGCTTGTTCTGCACAAGTGAGACCATAGGCAGCCTTTTTTATTATTACTGTTATTGTAACTTGATGACTGATTGTGAAATGGAAAGTTGCATTCGGCGCATGTTCTGCGTTACGTTTTGCTATATGATGCGAATGCAGCTACATGAAAGCGTAATCAGTACACTAGATTTTAGTACCTAATTTATTTATATTTTAGTACGTAAACTTTTTAGTACAAAAGATTTTAGTACGTAGGCGTTCCGTTTTTTTTTTCGTATGAACACGTTCGGTCGCTGTACAAGCTTGGTGGTCTAAGTTTACATAACCTTATTTATTCTGCCAGAATGCCTTCCCATTGTCCCGGAAAGTAAGCACGTATCAGCGTACCCAACCACTGATTACCGTCCATTGCCGATATTTGTACGTCATGCAATCTTATACACAAAGTAGTAGACTGAGGCAAGAGTGTCTGACAGGCCTAAATTCAAGTGCTCTCCAACTTGACCTCGGCGCCTCCTGCATTTTCATACTTGTGTTTCTGCTGCGTGGTTCCTCCCCCAAAGCCGCCTCCGGTGTTCTTGACTAAGGAAAACAGTGGCTTCGTTTGCAGAAGCAAATCATTTTCATATATATTTTGCAAGCAATTTACATTGTACAGTCTGGCTCCTTAAAGCAGCCAAGACTCCTTTTATTAGGCTTGAACGCGACCCAGCCTGGCCACATTTGTTGTATATTTTTTGTTTTATATTCCTACGCCCGAATCCTATCGTTATTCGTTCCCCCCCCGTATCAAAAGAAACTGGCTGGCCTGCTTTCAAGGACGTCACTCTAAAATAATCATCTAATCCCTCTGCATTGGCAGTTGTAAATAAAGCAGCTCCTTATTAAGCTCAGTGTTCTTTCTTTTGGGGCAAAAAATTATGGTCTGCTATTTCCGTGCTTCACCCTGCTATACATGTTTGGAACATTAACTCTGATCGGGCATTGCGGATACGAAACTATAAGTGTCGAAAATTGCATGTTTTTTTTCCCTTAATGCACCACGTGGATGGAACCACAATTCTATATCCTGATTTATACCGTACAATTCAAATTAAGTACTTCGCTGGCAACATAGCATATTCTTAAGTAAACTTTTATAAAGGCCATACTTCAGTGCTTACCGAGTTGAATTAGTGACAATCTCTCAAGCTTGACATGCGTTGAACTCCTTATTGCCGGATAACTTTATATTCACACATATAAATTGTTTGTCTTTTTCGGGCGACAGTTTTTCACCGGCTAATCACTGTTACAAAGTTACCACTCACTGTAGAATACGCCTCCAGGTAGTAGAATTTTCTGCGACTGTTGTCGCCAATTCAGAAGAGAAAGAATCTTGTCTAGTCTTATAGTGTGCGCGGTGTAAATAGTGGTGTACATTCTAGAACGTACACAAGCACCGGTTAGTACGCTTGAATGCACGATACCTCTCGTATAAATAGCCGATGCATTTGATCGATGCATGAGGGGTCGAATTCAAAAAGCTTTTCCTTCGTAAGTGCTATTTGCCATTGGCTAGCGGGCTTCCCTAATTATAAGTCCAGCATCAGGATTAGGCTGAATTTTTTTCTTAGGAACAATTCTAGCGTAAGGCGTTTACACGAATATGGACCCAGATCTCTATGATCGACGACTTTACTCACCACTATTATTGCGTAACATTATATGGAAGCCAGTCTACAAAGGCCGTTTGAAGCCAGAAAACCTTTTTTTTCTCAGAAAAGGGCGACAAAACACAGTTTAAGCCCATTGTGGGCTCTGTTGATAGGCACCACTCGGAGTACAGTGATAAATGACCCATTGTCCGCGATAACAACAGACGCCCAGACGCAAAACATTCTACGAGGCCATCCACCTTTCGCCATTCCCCATACGCCATACGTAGAAAGGAGACCCTAAACCTAGGCCATAAATGCCGAAGCGTATGCAGAAAATTAAGCGAAACCTCTCTGAATGGGAACGGTTCAATATAAGTGGTCAGCGTTGTGCTTCATGTATATCTTCGGCAATGTGAATATGTGCATCTCTTGATTGGTACTCCTCACACATTTGCAAATAAATGACGCACAGTACATAAGTATAACCCCCCCCCCCCCACACACACACACACACAAACACACACACACACATGATTACCACACACAACACATTATGCACTACGCCGACAGAAGTATAATGCTACGCATATCTTGGAAAGTACCCGTTCAGTCAGGTCCCGCTTAATTTGTTTTTCTTGTGCTTTGAGTGTTGCTTGTTTGGCTCGGCACAAATTCGCGCAATAAAGAGTCACATTTTTACCTCGCACTTTTGGCAGTTCTATCTTCAGCGACAACTTGACATTCTACAGCACATAGAATACCACCCCGTACAGGTTGTTGTAGGTGCGTGTATATTCTGAATTATATTGAACACACTCCATGAATTATACTGACCACTCTCCGCCTGGCACTAATATAGTTAAGTCAACTTTTTAATTGCCTGATATATTGAAGTAACGGGGGGGGGGGGGGGAGGCGTCTGGTAAAAACCTTGCAGGTTCGGCTCTTCTTAAATTTTGTTATTATCGAGGAGGAAAACCGAAAACCAGCCAGGAATAAATAAATAAGTAGGTAAATAAATAAATAAATAATAGGACAACTTCATGCATGGAGGAATCCCATTGGACTAGATATTTGCATTGTGCACAACTTCTCAGATGTAACTACCTCCTTTCCTCGAGTACAAACCCATTGTTTCACCATGCTAAAGATATACGAACGCAAAATAAGTTAGTGGAACGCCAAAACACACAGATCGAGCTCAGAAGTGCCAGAGCTCACGTGTCAGAAAATCAACGATTAGAACACTGCTCCGCACTACCGAATTCCATTTAAAAGGCGCGCGAAGGTGCGCTTCATCGAGGGCACCTTAAAAATTCACTTCAAAGTTTTCTTTTCTCCTACTTCTCAGTGGAATCGACTCCGGCATCGTTTTCTGTGGCTTTTGCTTTTCATGCACTCTTTCGTGCTACCGTTGTGCCCTTCTCCCATGCTCAGGATTCAAATCAATGACGACGGCTGCAATGTGAACTGCGCGACGCAGGATCGGCATGTTTAGGGTTCTTTGGCGGAATTCCGGGGTGTCTTGTCTCCTTCGCTGACATTTTTAATAAGGCGCCTCCACGTTGGCGCAATGAAAAGAAGGAGCTCCGCATTTCAGTTCCTCGCGGCAAACAGTTTGCTGCGCTTTGGTGCGTGCTCGCGAATTCCTAGGGATGCTCGAACCACTGGCGCTTGTTCGCCACCAATTGTGCGTTCATTATAGTGAAATATTCCTGTGACCCTCTAGGCTTGGCATGCTTCTTCGTGGAACCGCCTTTTGCGGAGAAAAACCCCGGCAACACAGAACTCATGGGTATTCGCTTGCTGGCGATATATTCATGTCTCTCTGCGCGTACTCTTTAGTACGTTTTCGCTCGATCGAAATATGCGGAAACTGGTAATGTGGAGAGGCACCCGTGGACAAATATTTGAAGAGCGTCGCTGGGAACATTATTTGTGCAGCAAGGTAACATAAGAATCATTTGCCAAACGTTGTGTCTTTTATTTCTTTTGACCATTCCTTGATCTTTTCTTCGTTGTTTTTTATCTTTTTGTCTGAATCAGTTTTCGTGGTGACTTCGAATGACTTCGCCTCACTTCTGCTTTAACTTCGCTTCTAGATATTGGAGTACAAAGTTCTAATTCACAGAATACGTAACGTCGTGGTATGCGCCATGTTTTTTTTTTCTTTTTAATGACATAGAATCACTTTACCCCTTTAAGTGTCACTGTCATATCTGTACATTGTCGTATTTCTGTCCCGTCATGTCAGTGACGTACCCGTTCCTTCTCCACACTCTCTTTTCGTATGTGCGCAGTTACACGATATTGGCGAGCTCCGAGGTGGTTCCGCCCCACGTTGTATATTTCTAAAGACCTATTTTCTCCTTCCGCCAGGTTTCTCCAGTTTGGTTCTTTTTTTTTTCTTTTTGTTAGGGGCTGTGGAACGTTGAGAAGGTAGCTGCGCCGCGCGGAGCGTTCGCATCCGCAGATTGGAAGGGTGGCTCCCAGACTTAGCACACCACTACGGCGGCCATTATACGTTGAAATATTCGCGCCTTAGCGAAGATGGCGTGTTTCTGCCATGTGTCGTGTAAGTATGTAAATGTTGTTTTTTTTTTCGTCGTCTTCGGTTCTCTTCCTTACGGCGGACCTCCTTTCCAGCGACGAGGGCGCTCCTTTAATTGGTGGGCGTTCTCCGGGATGGCATTGCGCTCTGTTTTATCTCTATCTTCCGTTGCACTCTGTTCCATCTATATGTTCCCCTATTTAATTTGACTTAAAAGGGCAGCAGCTTGGGCTATTGCCCCGCCCTGACTGAACCTTGTAAGGTCGAGCGGATTTTCTCTGGTGGGCCCTATTTTGGCGTTTATCGGCACCTCTCACGTTGTGTACTCGATCTTTTCTTAGCGCTCTAATCGTCTTCATCATCATCAGACTGTATTTGTGTCCACTACAGGACGAAGGGTTCTATAGAACCCTTAGCTGGGTAACCCTTAGTATAGGTGCACAAATTCACATTTATAAGGTACATTGTAACTAATATATTATAAGGTACATTGTAACTAATACAAAATATAAGGTACATTGTAACCAATATAGTATAGGTTACATTGTTACCCTTGACAAACATGCAGCTTTAGAGGTTACGCCGTAGACTTTTATTTTCTAAAAGCAAATGTAACCTCTAAAGGACATGTTAAATTTATGGGTTACTTCAGCAATTTATATATATATGGATATTTTTCTTTTTGCTTGCATTCTATTTTTATAGCCAACCTAGAAAATAAACAATGCTCCACGACAAGGTATTTGCATCTCGAATTGGGCCGATATTGTCATGCCTGCCAGTTGAGTGATATATGTTCTTACCTCAGATTATATAATTATGCTGGTGTTTAAATTGTGGGACTATAAAGAAGACTTCCACTGTAAATGCATTTCATTGAAGCCTTGAAGACAGCACGTAACTTTCTTGAATTGGTATTGACCCAAACATTTTTCTTTCACTCCCATAATGCAAACTTCTGCATGACAATCTGTGGTGAAAAGAAATCAGAGGCAACTGACAGGTATCACACTGTTGGCCCCATTCGAGATGCAGAACATTTTTAATCATGACGCGGTGATAGATTTTATAGGCTAGCTATAAAAATACATCGCAATCACAATAAGGACATATGAATAAATAGCTGAAGTAACCCCTAAATTTAACATAGCCTTTTGGGTACAGTTCCTGCTTGATTGCCATTATAACTCAGCTGTAGGTCTCTAACATATACTGCCTCTTAGTTAATGTCCCTCCAATATATGTGAAAGCCAAAAATATCCCCAGTTCCTAGAGTATTACTTGTGCACAAAAGCTACAATTTATAAAAAATGCATCTTCCAAAGGCACAAAATTACTTGAAGTACACACTCAATGAAGAACACTTTGGGGAAGCAACATCTACAGGTTGGCTATAATAATCTAGTTCAGGTGAGCAAAAGCATACTGCAAAGCGCTGCTGGCAATGATATGGTGACAATGAGTTTCTTTGATGTACTTGAAGGCAATGTCATATTTCACTTCCTAACTATGCACCTGAGCCTTTGTAATAAGCTGTTCCGTTTACCATTCTGTGAACGTTCTCGCGAAATAAGTTGGAGTACTCTCAGGTGCGAAATTATTACAAGTTTATTCTTCAACAAGATCTGATACAAAAATACCATCCATGAGACCTACCATATACAGTCAGCGAAGCACAACTGTGTGAAATGACAAACATATCACAATTGATGCTATTTAATAACTACAATACTAGATTTCTGCACAGGTGCAGATATATACCGATCTACTAGTACTGAGCAAAGAAGGGCAAATAGAGTGCATTACTCTTTGCAAAACAGAACCATCTACGTGGGTGAATTAAATGCTTAAACTATGTTTATAAGAAATTCTGAGGCCTATAAATACGCAAGTAAAACAAAATTAACCATCCTCCACCAGAAGGGAGACGAACAAATGACTAGAGCAATTAAATGCACTGCTTGTGACTAGAAGTAAACAAGGAATGACGTGAAAAAAACAAAAAAACAGCTGCTTATGGAATAAGCCTCTCCCACCTTTGGAGCTAACCAACAGCTTTGAACTAAATCACATACAGTAGAAGCCCGCTGTTATGTTCCCGGGTGCTGCGTTCCCGGATGCTGCGAATTGGTTTTGTCGTTTTCGGCCGGTCCAGGCAGAGCTCCCATAGAACCCAATGCATTCGTCACCCCGCTGTTGCGTCACAACTGTTGGACCGTTCCCGCTTCATACGTTGTGAACTGCCACCCCGCACTGGCCAGAGCGGCCATTTTGACTTTTCATGTCGCATAGCTTGATGATGGGATTGGCCACCCAAAGTGCCGGGGCGACACCTATGACGTATTTTCGGTTTCCGCCAGCAAAGGCATGGCCTTTGAGATCCATATTTGCTATCAAAAGATGCTGTCTATGACGCGTTGTGGCCCTCAAATTGGTTTTGGCGCATATATAGATGCTCCGTATAAAGTCCAAGGGCAATAACGCCGTCGCCGCACGAGTAAAAGCCTGCGAGGGTAGCAGACGACAGAGTCTAGGCAGTGTAGGTGCGTCAGCGGCTTGTAGCTTTGTGCGTGTTCTCGGCGCTCGGTTTGCGTTGAAGCGATAGACAACAGCACAAAGGTCACTTCGCTCGCTGCTGCAGCAGCGCTTCTTCACGCCAGCGTTTGACAGCGCGTGTCCACGCTCATCGAGTGTGATGTTTTCATGTTTGTTGTGGGCGCTGACACCATGGTTGTTAATATAGGTAATAAGTAAATGTTTACAAGTTTATACTGCCGATAAAACTACTATCCTTACTTTGTATAGCTGTCTACTAATTTGCTATCGCAATCGATGCTTCGGCGTTCGGGCTATGACTTTTTTTTTCAAATGTAAGAATTAAAATAATATTGTGTGCAATTCAACACTACTCTCATTTCTCAATTTTTCCTGTTTCTCGGCTCTTGCGTTTCCCGGCTCTTACATTTACTTTTTAGGGTCCCGTGAAAAACGTATCAGTGGGGTTCTACTGTTTGTTGTTTTTTTCTTTCCCCTCACAGTTGGTAAAAAAACATGGAAAGTCTAGATTACATTTTTCTTGCTTAAGAGCGCACAGAGACGCTTCAGACGAGGAGAAAGCAGTCCTTTCACAAGCTTGTCTCCTGGCAGCACAACTTTTTGCACGAGAGCAAGCATTTGGAAAAATGCAAATGGATATTCTAAGTTCTTAATATAGTAAGTCAAAAGGCAAAAAATAAGTGCCCGTCCTAATCCAGACTTGGAGACTGTTATCAGTTCGGCTTGGCTGCCAGCAAAAACACAAATCTTCTCAGGAGTGCAGTAAATGTGGGGTGCTGTTACTTGGAGGTCCTCAGCTGGCAATGCCATCTATGGAAAGAAATTACAGATGACATAAACCACTGCCCAAAATTTATTTATGTAGTTTAGAGCACGGCATGCATGCCTCATTTCCCCACATAATAAAGCAAACAGATGTACGAACAAGGGCAAAAGGAGAGAAGTCAGCTAGGAATGCTGGCACTAGTAAACCAGACCGGTGTGTTACTCACAGTCAACATACATTGATTGTGCCTTAGTAGTTTGGATTTCCCAATTAACTGACAACTAATGATGAAAACTTGCATCTGTAGCCTAGTGTATAGGCTGAGCCAATTCCCCTGTATTGTTCTCTTAAAAGTTCGCATCTCTTACCAAAGTTTTCATGGAAGAAATATCTGCACAAAAAGAATGAATAAATTGCCTTCCTATATATTTAAAAAAATCATATTTAGCCCAGGATATAAGCAGAACTTATTTATCTTCCGAAATCTGTAGACCTTTATGCTCGTAAGTGAAAGGCAAGAGGTCGCACAACAAGCGAGACAATGCACAAGTTCTCCCACGGCATAGGTCTAAACCCCATACGGGCACCAGCTATGGCATAACAAACACTATATATATATCGCGCTGACACTGGTAGTATATTAACTAAAAAAGATAGTACGCCGCACACTGTTATTGCACAGTGCATTTTCCCAACGTTTCGCTTTGACAAAGGCTGGTCCACCAGCCAAAACGTATGTCGCACTTTCTTTTTTCTTTACACGCACTCACGTTCACTATACTGACGTCACTACAATAAACTATTTGTCCACACGAACATTACTAGCAAGAAAGCCTAAGCAACAAATTCACTATAGAAGCCAATTAGATCAATTTCATTTAATACACATTAGGACACATGATTGCATCTGAAAGCTGAAGAGAATTGTAAAAAAGCAGGGCTGTTCAAGCAGTGAAATTTTCATACCGAGTTCAAGTATAATAGAAAGATGAACCTTGAATATACAATAAAATCCATTATATATGCATGAACTAAATTACAGTGCATCAATTGAGATATTTCTGTCGTTTGGTTTCAACGTTGTTGCAGTTGTACTAATTCAAATTCCTTTCATTTCTCGGGACACCTGCATTGTACGAGCACACCTCAGCTTATTCTGAAATATTGTGTTCACTTTGGTCTACGTCTGGATTCTTTTTAGCAGAGATGCATCTCAACCACACCAGATTTTTACTGCACTCGACTGCATGCATGCAGCCGACAATGCCCGCTTTCAGAAGTGTAGGGGAGAAAGTATGGTCCCCCTTTCCCCCGGCCCTGGTGAATACACCTATGCAAGTAGTACAAGCTCAAACTTGCTATGAAGAGGAAAGCATGGTTGCGGGAACCGGAAAAGAAAGACTTCAAAAGAAAAGTAGGAAACGATAGGTCAGGCGCTGAACTTAACTGTTTTATTCCTACAGCAGAGCAAGATGGATTTAACAAATGCGCATGCGTGTTTTAGTGTCGTGTAAGGCGATTACAGTGACGTTTTTAACAGCTGCATCTCATCAAACAGAAAAACGGACGTATCACTAATGCAACTTGTGCCTCTCTTTTTTTTGTGATAGGCCTCCAAAAGTTCTCCAGCTAACGTATCACCACTCTTGCCAATTATCTTAATGTCACGCAGTAGTGGCTCACATGTGCCGGCCCAATGCGCAGGTAAGTGCGCATTACCTCTGTTCATGATTGACAATTCATTCTCCCCGTTTGGCCCACGTAGGATTTCCCATATTTCAGCGGTATCTCATAATAACGCCAGTCGCACATTTCACGTAAGGTCTGGTGTGGTTTTTCTGGCACCCTGACTTTTTTTGTCAACGCGGCTAATGCGTGGCCACAGTCTAGCCAACTTGCGTGGCGCTGAGAAAACACGTACACTAAACCTACTTGCGACTTTCTTCAAATTGTGGGAAGTTTCTGGACATATGGCACCACTGCGGGCTTCCATCCTTTTTGGTTAGGGTTAGGCATATGCTTTTTGCCCTTCGCCTTCTGGAGCAATGTTTTTAAGATGGCCCCTACGACCAAGCTTGGTAGCTAGCTGTCTGTAGCCTCGCCAATTGGTTGTCAAAGCTAGCCTGCATCGCATGAGAGCATGACTTCATGAGAGCAGACTCAAGGCATAGAGTGGCTATTCCTCTTTTTACTAACTTCGAATGTGCCGAATCGTATGGCAGCAATTCCTTCTGTGCACGGGGGCTATACCGCCAACAGACGTGGTTTTTGTCAAAAACTAAAATCAGATCTAAAAACTGCCATGGGAAGGGAGTTCATGTGTAAATAGCATGCCCTTCCTATGTAGCCTAAAATCACGTAAAACTTCGTTAATACACTGGTCAACGGTAAAATCATGGTTGCTTTTCAAACAAATTAAAAATCATCAACGTATCTAAAAGCCTTAAGGTAGAACCTATCGTCAAAGGAACAGTACACGTCGCGGTCACGCCAGGAAAATGTCACGGATCACGCGTGCGACGCAGGAACCAATGCATATTCCCTGTCGCTGAAATACAGGTCGTCGTTCAAAGGCGTCATTTGACCGCGACCTGCGCGACCTGGCCGGCACATGTGAGCCACTAATGCGTGACATTAAGATAATTGGCAAGAGTGGTGATACGTTAGCTAGAGAACTTTTGGAGGCGTGCCACATAAAAAAGAGAGGCACGAGTTGTATTAGTGATACGTCCGTTTTTCTGTTTGACGAGATGCAGCTGTTAAAAACGTCACTGTAATCGCCTTACACGACACTAAAACACGCATGCGCATTTGTTAAATCCATCTTGCTCTGCTGTAAGAATAAAACAGTGGAAGTTCAGCGCTTGACCTATCGTTTCCTACTTTCCTTTCCAAGACTTTCTTTTCCAGTTCGCGCAACCATGCTTTCCTCACATGTCAACCAACTCGCCCAGCAACAAGTTCTACTCTTGCTATGAGGAGAGGTCTGTGCAGCGGTAGCCTCCTTGGCAATGCTGGCTTGCACCGACAGAACCTGTTATGCGTTGTGGTGGGGAATGAAAGGCAATGCTCACTGCAGTTCAAGGACGGAATGTGTAATAAAGGTCCGTTAATTACATAATTGCTACGCTGAAAGAAAAGTTAGCCTGAATTGTTGAATTTGCCAATGTGCTGCCAATCGTCCTCATCATCAGCATATGCTATGTCCACTGCAGGACGAAAGCATCTCCAATAATCTACAATTTACCCTGTTTTGTCCAAGCTTATTTCATTTTATGCCTGCCAACAATGACCAAATAAAAAGTGGGTGGAGGGGGGGGGGGGCTTATCCTCCCTCTTTTGAATGTGGAGGGGCAAGTGCTCCCCCTATCCCATGGTAAATATGCCTATGGGCACCTGGATGCCCCACCACAAGACACGGAATGTCCACGCTGCAGCCCTTTGTGGCCACTTATATGCAGCACAAGAAACTCGCCTGCTTAGGGCACAAAGTGCATATCACTGAGACTAATTGAATATTATTCTAAAGACGAACAGCGCGTTCCGGCACGACGCTCTCAGCCAAATGAGATAATCATCTGACGTTCAATCCTATTTCGTCCTCAATTCTCTACAATGGATCTCACATGCCAGTCAGTTCGTCCTTTTAAAAGCGCGCTACTTGACCTGCTACAATACTTTCCTACTCCCAAGTCAATCTGCTCAATAAACCCTGAATCATTGCAAACATTGCAAGAAACACAAAAGTAGGCAGGTTTATCTAAGGATAAAAATCTATACTGCTGTGCAAAGCAGAGAAGGGACTTCATTCGTGGCTTAGTGCTATCCTTGCTAATTCAAAGCCCCAATATTATTTTATTGATGATACTGCCCCTAAGTACTTTATTAAATGTATTTTAAACAAGCAGAGGCACATAAAAACAGATCCCAACCACACAATAACGTACATCACACTTTAGAAGTGTTAGCCAGCTAGAGATGCAAATATTTTGAACTAGGTTTTTCAGTCTCGCAACGAACCCTGTTCACACATCTATAAGAGGATTTGAGCAGCAAAGTGTTCAAGAGAGCATGTCCACCTACCTCACATATGAGACTGTGCCCAACATTGCCTTGTATGTGCTTCATAACATCTACCAGCGTGCATTCCCGTTCTTCATTTTCCGAGAAGACTCGCACCACAGCAGCAAGTTTGTTCTCAAGTTCTGTTATCTTCGATCCAAACCGAAGTTCCACCTCAATGCACAGCTGCAACACAGAAATTTAGAAAGTTAGGATGAATAAGTGTTCGCGAAATGGGCTTCAAATAATAAACAATGTTTGACATCATAAAAATAAGCTGTAGAGATGATAACACTTAATAATTAGGTGCACTGGCTCATTCGCTGAGAACAACTTGAGATTGTTCACCATTAAAACTACTATCATGTTTACTGGCCGATTTTAATGAATGCATTTTCTAAACTTACTTTAAAGTTTTCAAGATGACATTCTTGCACATTTCAAAAAAAATTCCTGACAGACTGCCAAGTACGTGCGTTCAGTGAACGCTGCTAACCTATTTGCTTTTCTGTTTTCTTTAGGCTCACATGCTTTTATTCCTGCTACATTTCCTGTTCTGTCAGCTGAACTCAAAGTTTTAACTTATGTCAATAACATTTGCATAATGATTGCTTCATGTGTCATGTGTGGCATTTCACGAAATAAGCACTACAACCTGCAATAAGTTTTCTTCAAAGAAACAAATCTGCAGCAGCTTTTATGATATTCAGCCCATAAAGTAACATTAGTAACAGACTATAGGTTGAACAGGCGTGCATAATCTAAAGAGCTCACGTTTTAAGTCAGAAATTTGCCTGCGCTATGCAAGTCCCCATAAGGAATGTTGGCTTTTTAGCTAAAACACTCTCATCCAATCTCCACCTGACTTCTATCATTCAACTATGTTTTGTCTTCACACAACCTTAAAATATTAGTAATGTTAACTTACTATTTCCTCCACCAAAAAGTACTGTGGGAGAGGGTCCATGTGTGTATTGCGGCGGTCTGGGAGCGTCACCGTCAGCAGGATTCTCATTCTTTGCATATCAAGTGATGCAGCACTCATACTTGAAGAGCTTAGGGCCTGGAAGGAATTTAATTATAGGCATAAATGGCAGCGCCCCTCTCTGGCCAGAATGTATACAGAGAAATAGACTTGGCATAATGTTGCTTCTAATGCTGATTAAAGATGTTAAGGAACAAACCTGTAGTTCAGAAGCAGCGTTCTCATTTGTGATAGTTGCTCGGGGTGCCGGCGACACAACTAATACAGCACTTTTCCTTGCCCGGTGCTTCCGGACCTTTCTTGCCACTGACAGCCTCCTTATGAACGCACTCTACAAAAAGACAGCATTCAAATGTACAAATGCTCAATCCTTCAAAGAATGCCAATATATAAGAAGCAAATGTGCCGCCTGTTATTTGTATAGGACAAAGCTGGACAACTTCCTTGACATGATTGAATATTTGGCTTCTGAATTCAGTAGAGTCAAGACCCAGCATACAATGCTTTCAATCTATTGCACACTCATTACCTGTTATAAACATAAGCACTGACTCACGTAAACCTGGCTTCTTGTTTTCTGCAGCCGGCTTTCAGGCTTTGGTTCATCCCACATCAGGTGTGGGTACATCTTTACAAGAGCATCTCCAAGGGCCTTGTACATCCAACGACATTGGGCAGTGTTGCTGCTGGTGATTATATCATTCTCACTGCAGATAGTTCAGCAAAAATAATGTTTTGAAGCACTCATTCTATTTCCGCATCAAACAGCAAAGAATTGCTTTTGCATGAAAAGCTGGTGAATGATATAAGGGATGGTTTAGTGTTCTTGAGGAAGGAAAAACTCACTCTAAGAAGAGTGCGATTTCTGTCCGGAGCTGGCGACATAGCTGTTTGTGCTGTCTTTGTGAAAGCACTTTCCCCTCAAGGAGCGGTTGCACACACGGAGAAAATGTAGGCAAGTTCTCAAGAAGCCACTCAAAGAATTCCTGGAATAAGAACAGTACTTCATTGTAAGACACCACTGCACATATATAATAAAAACATTCTCTGGGCTTGGTGGGCTTTACACCAATGTTGAAAAAATGACAACTTTATTCAGAGAGGACACTCATGGAGACACTTTGTGATCCCATAAATATTGTCATCCTTTGAGTACACAAACAGGGGCCATGGGTACAACAGCGATTCAGACCTCATTGCCATTGTATGCGTTGTCTTCAGCAAAACAAAGGCATTTACATGCTTTGCGTATCTGGCTTGAACAAGCACATGCACAACAAAAAAAATGTTGCTGCACCAGGATACAATTGCCTGTACCTCTCCAAACAGTGGACCATCGCTTCTTGAAAACACAACAACATCAGAAATGGAGATCTTTACATTAGCAACATTGGCATACGATACAGAAGAAGCTACTTCGCCAATGTTCCTGGTCTCTAAACCACAATGTAGGAAATCAGACGTCAGGATGAATGGCATTCCAACATCTGGCATGCCACGTTGAGCTTCTTTAAGTTTAGGGTGACCTGGTGCTTCCCAAAGATCACTGGACATTTGTGTTTGAAAAAAGTCAGCAACTGATAAGGGAATGTTTTTGAAATTCCAGAATTTCTTGGATTTTGGAAGGGCATTTTTGCCTTCAAAACGCATTGTCCAGTGATGATGAGAAGGACCAAAGCGTCTTATCTGTGTGCTCATGTGCAGCAGCATGTGGTGCTTCGGCTTAAATGCATCTGAGCCATACAGCCTCACAATAAGTTCATTATGACGTGCAATAAGGTGCTCAACATCCCAAAGCACATCAGGAGATAACACAGGAGAAAGTAACAGCTGCGTGATTATGCACAACAACAAAAAACACTCACAGTGTGGCTCTTGCACATTGTTTCTGGGCACAAAATTATCTATTATGAACAAAAAATGCAGCATAAGTACATAAGTAGAACTTGCTGAAGAAGGAAAACTGAAATCAGATTCAAAAGGCCTGGGATAGTCACTTTTGCTCACAAACTTGTGGAAAGAAAATTGAGACAGGGCAGCATTGAGTTGGCTTAAACTGATCCATGAAGCTTCTCTCACAATGAATTTTGCAAAGAGTTGCAGTTCAAACGGAACAACCCCTTCTAGCAGGACGTGCATCGGATCATAAAGCAGGTCTGTCAAGATCGAGAAGTGGTTGATTTTGGACAGCACAGACCTAGAATTGATACCACATTGTGCTGAATGCTCAGTGAAGCTTTTCTTTGAATCCGATTTTTCAAGTTGCAACAACTGCTTTTCATATTGACACTGGGTACGCAAAGAACACTCTATCTCATAGTGGAAGCGAGAAAATTCAGATGTTGCAACCATACAAGTCCTACATGCGAAGCGGACATTCTTGCTGAAAGATTCCTTGAATCCTGCTATGTTGTGGCATGCCAGGGAGTCTCCAGAGTATGCCAACAGGTACCCAAAAAATGTTTCTTTGCTATGCATTGTTTGAAGGTCACAGCCAGTTTGTAGCTTATTCACAGTAGAAAAAAAGTCACTAAGGAGCTTTGCCTTTGCATCCATTGACTTCAAGTCCTTTGAGTTTCCTACAGCCAGTAAAAAAATATTACTCAGTTTCGACCTCTCCGATGCCTTAATATTTACAAATGACACATAAAAAACTGTTAGTTTACCTCTAGAGCCTCTTTTCATGCCAATCGGATTGGCCAACTCGATATCGTCACAGTAAAGTAACATCACAATTAAATTTTCATCATGGGAACTGCCAACGGGATGTGTCTGAAATCTCGTGCCATCAGTGAAATCCTTGAGGAGGTCACTGCTTGAGATGTCCAATTTGGACTTGAAGCAATGGAGAAAATATGGGTGGTGCAGCAGATTTTCAAGCAGGCTTTTAAGAGGAATAATATAGCCTTTACTCCCACAATCAAGAGTTACCTCTACTGGAGCCACATATATTCCTTCGGAACAATAAAGTGCCTTCCTTGCACTGGAATTATGAAGAGCTGAAACATCAAGCGCAACGCCGGCAGCTGCCAAGATATTTGCAACTCCATGTACTACTGCGTCTACAGCTACTTTCGTACAGCGATGTTGTGACTCCAGTTGCCGAGCCAAGCATGACAGTTTGGTAATCAATTGAGGGCTTGAAGCCTGTGTCTCTGCAGTACTAATGTCTGTGTTAGCCTCGACGGTCAATTGATTAACTGAACTAGTTTTCGCATCCATCACGTATGAGGCACACAAAGACTGGCTACTAGCCTGAGTACTAGACATTTCCAAGTCAAGCGTATTTACAGGTATTAATCTGTTATCAACAGCAGATGATGAGCAAGATTTTTCTATGTGATCCTTGTAGTGTTTCACGTGGGCATACCGCATGTGACATATGGTACATTTTAGTGTGACTTTGTTCATGTGTACATATTTCGTGTGACGTAGAAAGCCATAGAGGTATCTTGTGGTGAATTGGCACGCACTGCAGACGTGCTTCCTAACCTGGCTTTTCGTAGGTAGCAGTGGCAGATCATTGGTGCTTCTTGTAGGTGGCAAGGACAGGTCATTGGCGCTTCTCGAAGGCAGCAAGGACAGGTCCCTGGTGCTTGTATTAGGCAGCAGCGACGGATCATTTGTGCTTCTTGTAGGCAGAAGGGACAAGTCATTGGCGCGTTGTAAGCTGCTGCTCTCAACTGTTTCACCAGGAGCTGTGGTACATAAGTCTGCATTTGCTGTAAACAACAAAGTAGGTTATTTAAATGCATATGCTGGTTTCAGACTACTTGAACAAAATGTAACAATACGTACATGTTAAAAATATGGATAAAGCGCCAGTTTACTGATTAAGAATAACAAATATCACTAAAGAGCCAGGTACAGCTACATTTAATTAAACGTCAGCAAATTTAATGCATCAAGTATACTTGGCTCATCAAACCATTAGGTTGTTGAGGTAGGCTAACCCTCAAGCTTTCTTCAAAATTCATACCTGTCCACTAAGAGCACACTACCCCGCTCCCTTTTATATGGAGTCATATAACATACATCAAGACTGGAAAGTGGTGCATATGTCCAACAACAGCACAGCACTGGGACACAGTCAACAGCAACAAACTGTACAACAAACAAGCATATTGCTCACTTGTTGAACAGCAATCAGAAAACTTTGAGGTGAGCCAAAGCAGGAGTTCTAACAAACAAAAATTGAACTAACTTAAACAGTGAGGCATTTCTAAAAGATATATATCATCAGAAAAATATGTTTAAGTTATTTTCAGTTTAACCCATCTGCCATTGCATTCACACAGTAAGAACTAGTCAAGATATTTCCATATTCATACCACAGTTTCCTCCAGAATCTTGTGGTTCAGAAGCTTCAGAAGCATCTGTGCCGCGAACATGCCAGTCCCCAGTCCAAGGAGTGCTATCTGAAAGAAAATTTGACAGTGAGTGATAATACATGTTTATATTTGACAGCTGTCCAACCTTTTGAGCAACCAGGTAGCGAGGAATTTGCCATCTCGTAGTGGCCCCGCACACCATGAGCAACCTGACCTGAAGAAAATTTCAGAATTCATGCTTCATTAAACACCAAAGACAGAGCAAAGATTTGGGTATAAATTTCTAGTGCACTAACCATTATGTTCTTCCCAAGAACCACTGTGATTTTCTGTTTTTGCATATGTCTCTTGTGTGGTCACTATAGTAAGGCAAGAAAATACCAACATCAGTTACTCGTAAGAGATTGTGAGCATATGGAAACCAAAAATGCGACATACCAGCAGCAACTGTATACGACGTTGCGACAGCCCTTCTGATCGACATTACAGCATTTTTTTAATACTTTGAGGTCACTGTGTACTATACAATTTCTTTCTGTAACGATTTTTACTTGTAAAACGCCTCGGGAGAATTTTGGAAGTTTAACATATTTGTTTCCAGTAATTCCGAAAGACAGTGCCACCTTATCCCACATTCTGCTACGAGCGACTGCTCCCCGAGAATCTTGGCGGCAGCACGTTGGTGATATACAGTGTTTTTAATGGGACTCGAATTTTGTCAAGAATTCAGGATGCTTTCAAGAATTTCCAAGCATCGCTGATAAATTCGGGAGCATTGTGGACACTAAGCAGGAATTAAAAATGGAACTAGTAATAAACTGCTCACTTTTTTTCTGTGTTTAGAGCATTTCAACATATATAGTCCCATCACATGCTGGCCCAATGGTTAAATTTCAGCTATAACTTTTATACTGGGTGCCAGGTGCCTAGTAAGCGTTCTGTTAGGCGTGCCTGTAAGCCAAAACTTAGTGCAAAAAAAACGCCGATGGCATGTCTGCTGCGGCCAGTAAGCTTTCACAGCCGATATTGAACCTCGGATCTAGCTTGCACTAGGACTGCGCTCCAATTATCTCAGCAAAACGTCGCCCGCAAATAAACATTATAAAATGTAAATGAAATTTACATTATTAGGCAACTAAGTATTGTCATTCAATGCTTGCTTAATGTGCACTATGAAATCCAAGTTATCGACGATGCTCAGAGTCGTATCGCACGTTCACTTTTTCATTAAATGCCAGACCCACTGAAATCAGCCTGTAGAAACACTGCTCAGCCCAAAAAGCATGAACGTTGCCTATTATAACAGATGCTGTAAAACACACAGGAAACAGCTTTTCTATGTGTATTAGTATATATTTATTTTGGACAAAATTGGCTTCATATACTCACTGGTATCGATAGTCACCGCTTGGCTGGAGTTTGGCACATTAGAAACATCATTACCAGCTACAGCTGGTTCCACAGACCCTGTCAAACATTAAATTTATCTGCTTATTTCTTCACACAGAAGGGCATGTACAGTGCTCACGGATTAAAATGCGACACTGCAAGCGCATGGCCGCTCATGTATGCAGCGTTGCCTGTGGAAGCACGATCTTGCATTGCGGTATACCGCTACACTGTACGTTGGCGCTGCGGAAAACCACAGTCCCGCTCATTGGCAACCGGAAGCAGTAAGCCCACGCTCAAACCACGCTCACTCTCATGGTAAATACCACAATGCAACGTGTTCCTTCCAGGGGTTGCGCTGCATGTACCGGCGGCCACAAGCTCGCTATGTCGCATTTCAATCTGTGAGCACTACATGCAAGGCAATTAGAATATAATGCAGAAGTGTGGTTAGTACGCTGGTATAGGATTTTACAGGTATTCATAAGCACAATTACTTTGTCAACAAAGCTTTTGTTAACATGTTTTGTAAGCGTCCAAGTGATTACAAGCATGCCCATGGTAATATACAATGTTGCGGTCATGAATTTACCTACCATCTGCAAAAAGTTATTGTACTGCAATACAAATAAACCAATATAATAAAAGGGCGACGTTCTGCGATTTTGCAAAATGACGTGCATCCGTACAACTCAACTAAAAAGAATTCTGTAGGAACTTCACTGGAGTTTAGGCATTTGGAAGCATGGTGCCACTTGCTCATCCTCATTGTGCTCTACTGACCATCGCTTGACTACAACTGACCATCACTTGAGCTTTGCTTAATCAGTACTGACCATTGGTTCAATACGCCACACGGAAAATATCGGGGTTCAAACACTATATGCATCGGAGGTCGAGAGTTCGATACCCTGCATGCTTGGAAGGTTTGGGGTACCAGTTTTTTTCTGCTTCGGAGGTCAAGGGTTCGACAGCCTGCGTACTTGGAAGGTTGAGGGTTCGAGCCCCGACATGCTTTGTAGGTTGTGTGCATGAGTCGTTATTTACTATATACCACTATACAGGGTGTTTTTTTTTTTAGCTTCACCAAACTTTTTAAATTAGAAAAATATAAATCTTGGTCACGTTATGTTTACCATTCGAGTGTACGGATTGGCGGCCTCTAGATACAGAGCAGTTACCGCACTTACGTGCGTAATTAGCGAAGTTACGATAATTAACTTTCTAATTATCAACAATAGGTGGCTACAGCAAATGAGTACCTTGGGGCCCGTCCTCGACACTACCTATCCCAATGATCAAATTTGGAATAGCGGAGTTCATGTGGGAGCTACGCGAACAATTATTTCCCCTTGGCAGGCTCCTTGAAACCGAAACTGGCCGCGAAAAGAGCGTCTGTGTCGACGATGTCGCCGCCCCCCAGCCTTTCGTCACGTCTCCGAAGTCAGCGCTGGTCCGGCCCCGCGAGCAGCTTGCGTTAGCTCTTTGCTGTCTGCGGCGTTCGCAGTCGACGCTACAGACTGATATGACGTTGTGCCTGCAGTATCTAAAAGCCCAAGGAGCGGGGTTGGCGCTACAGCGCAACGTGGCGCCCGACGGAATGACGAAGTAAATTTGGCGGCCCGCGGGCATTGAAGCGCCAGGCCAACGCCGCAGACAGCAAAGAGATTACGCAACCTGCTCGCGCGGCCGGACCGGCGCTGACTTCGGAGACGTGACGAAAGGCTGGGGGGCGGCGACATCGTCGACACAGACGCTCTTTTCGCGGCCAGTTTCGGTTTCAAGGAGCCTGCCAAGGGGAAATAATTGTTCGCGTAGCTCCCACATGAACTCCGCTATTCCAAATTTGATCATTGGGATAGGTAGTGTCGAGGACGGGCCCCAAAGTATACTCATTTGCTGTAGCCACCTATTGTTCATAATTAGAAAGTTACTTATCGTAACTTCGCTAATTACGCACGTAAGTGCGGAAATTGCTCTGTATCTAGAGGCCGCCAATCCGTACACTCGAATGGTAAACATAACGTGACCAATATTTATATTTTTCTAACCTAAAAAATTTGGAGCAGCTAAAAAAAACACCCTGTATGTATCCTATGTATTTCCTATGAAGCTCTGTGTATTCCTATGGGAAAGGCGTTAAGTTACGGACATATTTGTTGGGGAAGTAGCCGAACAATGCTCACGCATTAAAAGCGAACGCCACAGGCAGCGATCGGCAACACCGCGTGCAAGCCACTTGAGAGTAAAATCAAGTAAAGGCACGTTCACGTTAGCGGTAAATATCCCTTAACGGCAAACCGGCCTCCAGTGCCGTAGAACGTCTGCCGCGCGAGAGGTGTCCAATTGTAGACGGAAATTCGGCCGGGGCCCCGGCCGCCGCCAAAGCCACCTTGCCGCCGCCCGACCGACGGGCCAATCGACGACCGCGAACCTGCGCGCCCCCGCCACCGGCAACGCAAACATCGGCTGCAGCTTCTGTTCCACGCAAATCCCCGCAAAATAATTTCCACTACGTAAAGTGATGCATACATTGTACACGTTACGAAAAACGATATCCACTGTCAAACGTTAAACACGAACGAGAGCTCCGATACCTGTCCAGCTCAGCTGCACTGCACGGCTTACCGACGGGAGACGACGGGCGCGGCTGTGCTCGCATCGCTGCCGACGGCGCCGCTAATATTAGCGTATTTTCTGCATTGTCTATAATTATTGCGAAGAGCGACAGCAGCGGTATGAAATATTGCGGCTTGTGAGCGTCGGTGATTCATTCCGAAGCGCCATCAGCTTTAGCTTTGAGGTGAACCGGAAAAGGCCTAGCGACGATATCGGCGCCGCCGAACGATGAGCAGCGGTATATAGGCTGCCGTCGTTGCCAGAACGACCACTCCTCGGTCGCGATTGATCACTTCGCTGTACGGCTGCCGCACAAATGGGTCCCGGTCACATCCTATGGTCACATCCTCTCTACGGCAAGTAAATCTCGCCGTTCGCGAGGAAAGCCGCCATCGAACGGCGGCCCGCGAACGCGCAGCGGGCTGCCGTGCCGGTAACGTGAACGAGCCTTAAAGCTTTTTTTTAGCATAACACGGATGCGTTTCCGCGCAAATCGCTGCTTACCCCTTTGCTTTCTCTTTTTCACGTCCTTCCCCTCTAATGAAAGAAAAGCTGCAGCCTAGTTATATACTGAATACAGACAAACCAGCACAATGCAAGAACACTTACTAAGTTCGTGTAATTTTCCATGCGATCCGGGGCAGTGATCACAGTAGTCACAGCGAATGTTCGCCGACCTCAGAACACTGTATCGCTCACAGTCACAAAATGACTCCTTGCAGCGACCGCGCGCAATCCCAAATAAGTCCCGGTTCGTCACTGCCATTGTCCCCGACAAAATTGGCGCGAAAACAGCAACAAAACACACATGCACAGCTCACAACGCCATGTTTGCATCTACGTCCCGTCATGCAATGCTGGAACTATATAAGGAAACGCGGATAGATGGCATAAGAACATGGCCGCTGCTTCTGCAGTGAAGTACAGTAACTGAAGCACGATTCGGACATTCAGATCCGGCTGCACATATTCAAACAAAAACGGGTTCGTTGAGGGTAAAACAAAAACACAAACTTATGGACATAGTGCGCTCTTGGAAACAATGTTGCCGCATTGAACACAATCATTCTTTATTGCCATCATGGTGGTAGAACTTCAGACAACTGTATCTTTCATCAGTCTACACGGCTCCGCGGTAGTGGAGTGGCTGTATGCGGCTTTTCCGTGCTGGGTTTGCTGCGCTGACATGCATTGGGCCCGTTGGACCAACCGTGTTGCTGCTGTACAATATAGCAAAATGTGGCGTGTTCCAGACATTTACTCGCACCGGTGCTGAGTGCATAAATAATAATGGGAGAAACGTGTCAAGCCTTTTAATAATTGCATTTTGTTTGCTCCAATTTCGCACCTCGGCTGCAGAGATGGTTTGCTAAAAATGGTCAATTAAGATACATTCCGTTGGGGCAACACTCACTAAATTCTTTGGGCGCTTTCTAGGCAACGACGCATTGCTCTAGATGGTTGTAATATGAGGAAAACGTTGGTACATCAGTCTGCGATTGAGCTTGCTCCATGAATGCGCCCAAGCAAATTCGCACTGAGTAAACACGGCAAAAGGGCCTTCCAGGTTCCTACCATATAATGATAATCATGCTTCTTTTTCCTCGCCTCATGAAGAAGGCAGAAGTGCCAGAGGAGCATTATTTTGCCACGAGATAAACTAAACATACGTCAAAAGTGCTCCCCAATCCGTGAATGTGAGACTCATAACAAAGAAAAACACTTGCGGCGGCGTGTGTCGGCAGCGGCATGCGGTGGCAACGAGATTGCTTTCTGCAGGACACATGTAGGGCCTGTGAAAAGCGCTAATTGTATATAATATTTGCTCATTCGGTGATTGTACTTCCGGCAAGAATCGTCATTATTCTTGCATAACATTCTTTTCCCGCGGCGTATACTTCCGATATGTGGCTCTGCCGGCTCAATGAGTAATTTTATCTCATGCGAAATTTGTGACTGAACACCCGTACACGTGCTTATCAAGTGGATCAACAACGTGTGCATGCAGGTTACTTATCCTGCGCTTTGTTATACTGTGTAAATTGCGAACTTCCACTCCCTATATAATGTCTCCGTCGGGTCTCGGTTAAAGGTTACTTAAAATTCTATAGGTTACAATATAGAGGTTACATGCTGGCAGCAGATCAATGTAACTAATAAACAGCTCCCGTCGCACTCAGTTTCATTATTGTAACTCTTAGCATGAGCAATATAATGAAAACATCAAAAGGACTGACGATGTAACCGTTGTTTTATTAGTTACTGATGTTTCTAGGTATACATATAGGTTACCAAGATTAGAGTGTAGCCGCGAGAATGTTTCGAAATGGTGCCGTAATAGCGGAGTTACACGCGTTTGATGAGTGAAACACGGCCCTCGCTCGTTTCGCTCTTTATTTCGCTACTTTCCTCGTTGGCTGGTCTCTCCTCGTCGCCGGGTGCTCCTCCAAATGTCACGTGACATACGCCATCCCCAACGCGCTTCTGAAAACACTTTTCACTTCCGGTAAAGGCACGTCCACGCTAGCGGCAAATATACCGACGGCGAACCGGCCCCAGTGCCGTAGAACGTCTGCCGCGCGAGAGGTGTCCAAAGTAGACGGTAGTGGGCAGCACGATCAACGGGCCAATCTACGGATGGATGGATGTGAGGATGCTATGAGCGTCCCCTTTGAAACGGGGTGGTGGGTTGCGACGACCGCGAAGCTGCGCGCCTCCGCCACCAGCGACGAAAACATCGGCTGCAGCTTCTGTTCCAAGCAAAATAATTTTTGCTAGATAAAGCGATGCATAAATTCTACATTTTATGAAAAACGATATCTACTGACAAACTTTTAACATGAACGAGAGTTCCGATACTTGTCGAACTCAGCTGCAATGCACGGCTACCAACGGGTGACTACCGGCTCGGCTGTGCTCACATCGCAGCAAACGGCGCCGCTAATATGAGCGTATTTTTCTTCTTTGTGTACAATTATTGCGAAGAGCGACAACAACGATAAGAAAATATTGCTGCTTGTGACCGTCGGTAATTCATTCCTAAGTGCCGTCCCCTTAATAGCTTTAAACTGAACTGGAAAAGGCCTAGCGACGATATCGGCGCCATGTAGCGAATAGCAGCGGTGAGGCTGCCGCACAAATGGGTCCCGGTCTCATCCTCTATACGTCAAGTAAATCTCGCCGTCCGCGAGCAAAACCGCCGTCGAACGGGGGCCCGCGAATGGGAAACGGCGTGCGGCGAGTTACCGTGCCGGTAACGTGGACGGGCCTTAGCCGCGACCAGTCCGTGGCCGCGACTCAGCGCTTCTCGGCGATACCGCTGTTGCTGCCGTGCCGGCCGTGCCCATGCGAAGCGTGCCGCTATGGATCCTGTGTTGCGCGCACGTCTACAAATGCCAACACTGTCGCACTCTGTTCACGAGGCTAATCAGACCGCTTAGCACGACTTTGTTGGACCGCGAACGATTTGGCTCTTGCGTTGCGGACTGTAATTACCGATTCGCAAGTTCTCACAAGCGAGCAACACGACGAGGAAGAGCAGGGAGTGCGCGTACCTTCTAGCAGACTAACCGGAAGTGGTAGGTTCTTACTCGAGCAATCGATATCGTCGTGCCCATTGACATCACCAGATGCACTCTGGTGACATCACGACGACCACTGGGGATGCCAGAAAGGCTCGGAGAGGAGCATGGCATTGTTTTTTTTTTATTTCGTAGCGCACCCGCGGCGCGTAGCGCTACAGCATTTAGCATCGTTGATCGTGATGGCATTCTGAACTCGATGCGCGTGTTTACTTGAAATAATAAAAAATATCGGAGGTGGTTTAGGGGCCCTTTAAGTCCCCGATTCCATCGACGCAGAAGAGCAGCATTGGAAGCGGGCGTGTCTCCTACTGCCTGCGTTGTCGTGAAGCTTTCGAAGTGTCATTGAAACAGTGACAAAGGTGTTCAAGGAAGAAATTTGCACGTTGCCGTCCAGAAGCCTCGTAAATGTCAGGCTCGAACACAGCAATTGTCATAGGGCGAGTTCTGATATTTACCAAGTGCGCTTCTGCGCGAACGAAAGTATGCGGTGCAGTTTCCGATGACAGCTTTATCCAGATAGCGGCATAAATGGGGTCATAAATGCCATCGCTGACGTTTTGCATGGCTATTGGTGAGAGCCAGGTCAAGCTACAAGCATCCTAAAGTCGTATTTCCTGATAAATATACACCGCCACGTCTTCATCCGGGCCTTCCCGGCGTGCTCTCATGTGTACGAAGTGATGATGATGATGATGATTTATTGGCATCCCCTTTGAAACGGGGCGGCGACAAATAGTCACCTAGCCTGCTTGATTTAATCAGGTATACTATACATGTTCTTTATCTAGCATTTTTGTATACCTCTCATCATTATTTTTCTATTTCAAAAATTTACCTTGTGCCGCTGCCTATGATTTTAAGAGATCAGGTCGTATCCATCTTTTCCCTGCTTTTTTCCACTAGTACTCCAATCGTCTCTTGCTGATCTCTACGGCTGATCTGTTTATGTTTCCTTCCACTTTGAAACCAAGCGCTTCTGGGAGTTGCACGTTCCCTACGGTTCTCGCTGGGTGGATCCCGTCGCATTCCATCAGGATGTGCTGAGTGGTTTCTGGATCTTTACTGCAGCATGCACATGTCTCATCTAGTTCCGAATGTTTGTTCCGATATGTTTTCGTTCTTAGGCAACCGGCTGGAGCCTCAAATAGCAAGGCACTGCCCTTTGTGTTATCGTACAGATTTTCCCTTCTAATTTCTTTCTTCTCCTTCTTGTAAATCTCCATTGTCCTTTTTGTTTCCATTCTTTGCATCCGATTCACGGTCTCTATTTCTCTCGCTTTCTTTATGATGACAACTGGTTGTCTATTTGCAGTTTCGATTATCCTGTACTCGGTTGCCAACTTCCTTGACCTCTTCCTCCATTCTGTGTCTACGCTTTTCATGTAGAGATACTTGTGCACTTTTGCCGCCCATTTATTTTCATCGATATTCCTGAGCCTTTCTTCAAAACTAATTTTGCTCTGTGCTTCTCTGACTTCAAAAGAGGCCCAACCCATGTCACCCTGCACTGCCTTATTTGTGGTATTACCGTGGGCTCCCAAAGCCAACCGGCCTACTAATCTTTGATTAACTTCCAAACCCGCCAATATATGCGATTTTAAGCATATAATGGCATTTGCGAATGTTAGCGCTGGCACCATTACTCCTTTCAAGATTCCACGCACCACCTCATACTTATTGTGGCCCCACAGTGCTCTGTGTTTCATTATTGCTGCATTCCGCTTCCCCTTTATTTTCAGATTATCTTGGTGGTTGTTTGAGTAATTCTTTCCTTCGTTTATGTGTACGCCGAGGTACTTATATTGCTTCACTATGGGTATTACTTGCTGTTGAATTGACACCACGAAGTTACTCGTGTGTTCATTAAAGATCATAATTCGTGATTTCTCTGTGCTAAACTTAAGGCCTAAACACAGAGCCTGAACACAGATAGCAGCGCCGCACTTCAGCTCGCAAAAAAAGAATAGCTATGTTTTTTTTAAGATACCATGCTCTAGATGCGCTGGGGAGACGTATTTCTGCGGTGGTACGTCTCACGTGTTCTCACCATGCGTGAGAAATGGCAACGGAGTCCACGGTACATACACACGCGACGGGGTCGTCTTCGAACCCGTTAAACTCCGGTATAGAATGCCCTAGCTTTGCTTAGAATCGCGGAGCTTTGGATGACTCAAGCAATGGAGCTGAACATGTCATGCAGCTGTTTTGCAAGTGTGGAGAGATATGCTGGACGGTTTCAAGAGCACGTGCGGGGACGGAAGCCACGGAGGAGGCTTGGACACTATCCCCGGGCTGTGCATCGGGTACTTGCGTTGGGAACCCGAGAGTATCTGTGGGCGTTGATGAACGATTTGCGACTGCGCCGTTGGAATGAAAATCGACAGCAGGCCATACGCGAGAACGCCTGTCTGGTTTGGTTTGGTTTCCCACTGAGGTGGATTGGCGATCGAAGATTTGGATAATATTAGCAAATTGCTGTTAATACTAAAATTGGCCTGTTTTACGCTCACTTCTTCGTCCTCGGCTTCTCCTTTTCAGCTTTCCCACAGAAATAAATAATTTTGGTACAAAATTTTGACTAATTAGGTTATCAATGATAGTAGAAAAATCCACCACTATGCGCAACTCGACTGCGCACAAAATTCTGTTTGTCGTATCTCGTAGTCCTTGTTTTTAAAAAGTTTGGCACACGTTAGCTGGGACACGTTGTATAAGCAGTGTGACAGCCATAAATTTAAACTTGCACCAAAGAAAATGGCTCATTTTATTTGCAATCGCTACAATCGGGATTTCTCACCCTCGTCCGCCCGAACTTCCTTGAAATTGCGCCTACTACACGCTATGGGACACGTTGAATTGATAAAAATACTACACAACATTAATCCCTCATCTTTCTCTCGATATGTTGAAGCTTAACTAGCATTAGTGAGGCTTTTTACTTCTAAAATAACACTTTCTTCTTCTTCTTTTTGGAGTTTAAAGTACCAAAACCAATTCTGATTATGAGGCACGCCGTAGTGGGGGGCTCCAAATTAATTTGGACCACCTGGGGTTCTTTAACGTGCACTGCAACGCAAGCACACGGACGTTCTTGCATTTCTCCTCCATCGAAATGCGACAGCCGCAGCCGGGATTCGATTGCGGTGTCGTCCATGCACGCAAAAAACTATTATCAGCAATGGCTCAAGCGTCGTCGTTTTCTTCCACAGCTGGCACGTTGGCGCCCCTCGTCGCGACCGCGCGATCGCGGTCGTGACATTGCTCCCAAGTTCGTCTTCTTCCACAGCTGACTCCGTGGCCGCTCATCATTGCAGCGTAAAATTTCAATTCTCTTGTGTCTTCGTAACGGGGAAGCCACGTTTACTTGGGTATGCCCCATTCATTGTCGTACGTGATGGAGAGGTTTAATTTCGAAGAATCGCAGGTGGCAATGGCTGGCAGATGCTGCTAACCACGCCGCCGAGCAAACTCGAGACATCGAATGCAAGCGTTCGTCGTTCGAAAACAACTCCCCTCATCAGTGTGATCCGCTCCGACTAACAGCGACACAAGTATGAATGAATGAAGAAAATCTAAGGCAGGATGAAGAACAAGGGTACATTCCAATAAACATGAAATTGATGGCAAAAGGGACGGTTAGGTTTACAAAGGGACAAACTTCGCTTATCATCCAACCTCACGGAGTGGAATGGCCGACGAAATTTTTTTTCTCCGAAGTTGTCTATTGTAGCAGCGAGAGGCCTGGCTATGTCTGTGAACAGCCACTGTGAGATTTCTCACGTTTTTAGAGGCACCGGAGTGATTTTGTGTACCCCATAATAATTTTGCTTCCCATGTTTAAGTTTACTGTGCTGCTTGTTTCTTTTGTACTTGTATTGTGCTTCTCCTGCCTTGATGGGTCAGCAATATCTGAATGAATAAATAAAATAAATAAATATGCAGAAAATAAAAAACGTCGCCAATGCAGAACGTTGGGGCCACCAATAATAACGGTTGCAATTGTACAGTATAGCAAAATTACAATGAATTTTTGTCTACGAGCATATCTTTTAAGCTAAGAGTTGTCGTAGTGATTACCTTGTTGATATAGTAAATCTTGCATAGCTGTCAACAACACATTCAGTGTTAAGAGTGGCACTAGTTTGCTATGGTGGTCGTAAATACATTTTAATTTGAAGTATTCCTCGGCGGCCTATTTAGGTATTTTGCATAGTCGTCGGTAATGAGTTGTCGGGCTGCCACCATGCTGCAGCCGCTTGTGTTGAGAGCTGATACTTTGCTGCGACGCCATACGTTCTTTTCTCTTGTATACGCCAGCTGGCCCGTCTCGCTTAGCATATGCTTCTGAGGGGAAAGACAACGCTACTATATGAAATATGCAAAAATAATACAGTTTACAAAGCACCTCAAGAGCCCACTAGCGGCGTGACGGTTGACATTTAGAAAGGCTGGCGCCAAGGCTTCCTATCATCGCCCTGCATATTAGGACGCACGCGATAGGCAATGTAAAGGAGGTTAGAGCCGAGTAAGTAAAGATATATGATCCCGTCAACCCGACATAACCATGTAGATTCGGAAAATAACACTGTAAACATTTTAAAACTTCATGACTTCTCGCGCAGATGACCTGAATATGCTTTTATTACTGAACCAAGCTCATTTATACTTGCTTATTGTCCATGATATCACGATCCACAGATCGTTATTGTACAGAGGCTAATAGAACTATTAAATGTACATGTCCCAGATATGCAGGGTGTTTTTTTTAGCTGCACCAAATTTTTAACATTACAAAAATATATATCTTTGTCACGTTATGTTTAACATTCGAGGGTACGGATTGGCGGCCTCCAGATACAGAGCAATTTTCGCACTTACGTGCGTAAATACCGAATTTACGGTAATTAACTTTCTAATGATCAACAATGGGTGACCAACAAATCAAGGACGGGCTCCAAAGTACTCAATGATCAAAAAATGAGTACTTTGGGGCCCGTCCTCGACACTACCTATCCTAACCAACAAATTTTGAATAGCGGAGTTCATGTGGGAGCTACGCGAACAATCAGTTCCCCTTGGCAGGCACCTTGAAACCCAAACTGGCCGCAAAAAAGCGTCTGTGTCATCGATTTAAAGCAAATGCCTGGCTTGTTCAGCATTGGTGAATGCAATAATAATTTGTATTCTCCCAGTATACCCGTACATCAAATCAATTAGGTACTTGAAACTTTAAATACGCAGAGATTCTATAGAATTATCGATAATATCATAGAAAGTAGTCCAACATCTGCGCTTTTCCCGGATAAATAAATGGTTCCCATCACGTGAAATAGAGGTTATGATTATGACGTTACATTGCCGTCTTCCCCCGGTAAACATACATTACAAAGGTGTGGTCTGGTGACGTCGCCCATATTTAAATTCTGCGAGAAAATAGAATCTAAATGGTTATATTTTTATTTTGTCACTGGTTTAAAATAAAAAAAGGATTTCTTAAAGCGCTTCTTTGTAAACTTGGTTTAAATTTGGCTGATAGAATATTTCTCTTTTTTGGTTCTTCGGTATTGGGTGTTAGTCACAGGAACGTGTTCGACGCGGTGGAAGACTTCAATAAAGGCGTGTACCACCCCCCCTCCTACCTTTTAATATATTTTTTCTCGCTGGTCCTATTATAAACGCCTTCCCCTATATATATTCTGCGATGAATCTTCTTTCTCTTTCTTGCACATTTACCCGTCCATTTATCTCGTTTTCAAATAAGCATTTTCTTGAGCCACCACCTACCTCCCGATTCTTGGCCTATCCCCCTTAGTGTGTACGAGCCATGTGAAAGCTTTATGATCATCATCTGGTCTCACTTCTCATTTACACAATACTCTTTTAGTCGCAGTTGTACATTTTCAAGTTAAGTTTACGAAGATAATAACTGCGAATAAAACCACCCGATTCGTTGAGCATCTCCATTTGTGGGTACTGCGTGTTCATCATCACCACAAAGGCACATCATCATCATTATTATAATCATCATCAGAATTGTTTGCCTGCTACCGCTTCTCAACCCATCTTCGCCACACTTCATAAAATGTTCCTCGTCTTCTTCTTTCTGTGGTTTTACGTGCCAAAACCAGTTCTGATTATGAGGCATGCGGTAGTGGAGGGCTCCGGATTAATTTTCACCACCTGAGGGTCTTTAACGTGCATTACAACGCAAGTACACGGGCATTTTTGCATTTCGCCTCCACCGAAATGCGGCCGGCGCGGTCGGGACTCGATTCCGCGATCTCGTGCTCAGCAGCGCAACGCCTCAGCTGACTGAGCCACCCCGGCGGGTACTCCATAAAATGGCAGTCAAACTGATGGACGAGCGAACATCTCAGAAAACCCACTATCGTCGTCTGGTTCTTTCATCAGCATGGTGTCGTTGGCCTGCTGTGCCCAGTAAAAGAAGATCTTAAAAAAGAGTGCCTCAGTGCGCACAATACATTCACGGAAATGCAGTCGGAAGAAAGTCTAGAGCCAAATGGACAGCAATATTTTTGATCTCGTCAGCATCCTAGGCAGTGTTCTTCATCGGCTCATCTGAAAAATATATTGACGCTTGCCGTATTGTGCGGCTCATGAGTCAATAAGTCAAATCTTCTGTTCAGCAACGGGCGGAAAGGGGATATCCTTTATTAAAAGGTTCGTGGCAAGTTTCATAATGTAGAAGTGTTTTGAATGGTGGTTCATTTTATTGCGAAACAACAATCTGGCCCCTGCAATGAATCCAACTTCGTGTTGCAATCGAGTGTTTGCCATCGATTGCAACACGACATGGGTATGAGCGGAAGTACGCGTGGAGAAGCAACGGTGAAAATTTTGTACGTAAATCGCACGCAGGATCATGCGAATTCTGTGGCAAGAAAGAGGCTCATATTGATTTCGTTATGGTTCAAAACAAACATTGCGAACCAGGCGCGGTGGTGTAGGGGCTTTGGCGTTACGCTCCTAATCACAAGGTCGCAGTAACAAATCCTGGCCGCAGCCGCAGCATATCGATGTGGCCAAATGCAAAAACTCCCGTGTACCGTGCATTGGGTGCAAGTTATACAGCCCCAGGTTGTAAAAATTTGTCCGGAGTACCACACTACTGCGTGCCCCTTAATTATATGGTGAGTAACGCGTAAAACACCCAAATTTATTTTTATGTTAACGATAAATATCATCACACTAAGCGCAAACTAAATGCGCATTTACAGTTGCTGCGCAAACACGTTTCGTCAAACACATATACGTATATCCTGCAGAAGCCTTAGCATTGTACGCACAAAGGTTTCTCAATTTTTTGATAGCCTACCATGAATTGATTATACAGCTTTCTCAGAGAAGGAAAGGAAAGGGTATTGACGCATGCGTCTCCCTTCTCGGGCTATACTTCCCGCCTCCACCTTGGACGTAAAACCATCGTGAAACTTGAACAAAATAACACATCCATCAAACAGTGGGGGAAAACTGCGTGTTTGACAGTTCACTGAAAGCCGCGCTTCGACAACGCGTGTTATAGTGAAATTCTGTTCTCTAAGCCATTCGTTGAGACATCGGCTAGTCTGCCATCATGAAGCTTGCCGCCTAAGTTCACTGAAGTTTGTGAAAAACAAAAAAAAACATCCTTTGATGTGAAGTTCTTCTAGTATGGCGATAGGTATGTGCCGGGTATATCGTTCACACAGCAAAAAGCCGCTTGGGACCACTTGACGAAAATGTAAGGGTAGCCGTCATCCCGTACCTGCACTACATTTCTCATTACTTGAAAAAGCCATGGTAAAGGTTGTTCTATCTCCCCCCCCCCCCCCCCCCCCAGGGCTGTGCAGGATGATCCAGGCAGAGTCTGCAACCACGCGCAACATCGATAGATGCTGCTTTTTCATAGGAGCCACCATGAATCGCCGGCAGTGGCGCCATCTAAGAGCGGGCTTATTGCTGGTGGTTGTTTTCGTGCTGGCGCGGTCGTCTTAGTTTGACGTGACGTCTTCTACGTTGTAAACGGCTCTTTGAGACGTACTGAAGTGATTCAACGCGACGTGGCCGGTGTTTCTGCCCCTGGTGAGGCGGATGGAGTGCCCCGTGCAATGCCTGCATGGTCTTTTTGGGCCTGCATTCAGCCTCGGAGTTCAGCTGCGTAGTAAATATTCGTTTCGCAGATCTGTCCTTATTGCAAACACACCATATGCTTCATTTAGGCTGTGGTGTAGCTGCGATGAGAACTTAAGAAACAAACGTGACGATTGCAAAAGCTTGGCTGCCGCTCTGCTATAAGCAAAAAATTCTACTGTTAACTTTGAAGATCGTTCAAACTTATTCTTCTTATACACATTGCCATACTATCTCGCCACTTAGGCGCGGCATTCGCCAACAAATGAAACAATTATCGTTTGCCGGCTTACCGTACAAACCGCGAGGCGATGAAAACAGTCTTTTTTTTATTGCACTAACAATTACATGGACACTTCAAGCGGATTTCTGCCGTCGCCATCGCCGCCGTGAGCTTCCGTATAAAGTCCAAGGGCGATAAAATCGTCGCCGCGCGCCGTATGTGCGGCGGGCTGTCGCACGCACCTTATCTTGAAAGCGATCTCCAGACGGTTCTGACCTTTGTATGCGCTTTGTAGCGGCCGCGCTCGTTTGCGCCAGCGTTTTGACAGTGCTTGCGTGCGGTCATCGAGTGGGATCTATTCATGTTTGCTTGTGTGCGCTGACACCACGGTCTTTAATTCAGTTAGTAAGCGAATGTGTCCAAGTTTATGCAATACATAAAACTACTATCCCTACTCCGTATAGCTCTCTACTAATTTGCTATCGCAATTGATGCTTCGCCTTTCGGGCTAAACTGCGACATTTTTTTTTCTTGTCGTGTTCGAGCCGTCTTTACGACACAATCCCCCGTTTTCTGGAGATTGTGTCTTCATAAATAGCCATCGCAGCCTTTTATGCGACTTGTGTTAGATATTACTGTGTTGCAGTACAAAAAGTCCGTACTGAGGCACAAATTGATGCATCATGGCGGCTTACCAGCGGCAGTGATCTCTGTGTTTATCCTCGTCATCGGCCTCATAAAGGAAGCTCTACGTAAATAGACACCGCGTCGCAGATTTGAAGTACGGGATAACCATACCACTGACACACTCAAATACCCCAACGATTGCTGCTCAGATGCTTCGGGCTTGCATTTGGTGGGTGTCACCACCTTAAAAGTTTTAGTTTTGGCCATTAAATTTTTATTTCACATTGACCTTATAAAGGACCCTTTTAAATGATATTCAAAAGCAAGAAAGAGTGAAAAAATTATACTGGCATTTGTTATTGACAAATCATTGCCCAAACTTGGCTGTTACGTGAACATTCATAACTAGCGAATGGAGTGCAGGAATCGTAAACTTTTTGGCACAGAGGTAGCCAACTAACCAGAATGTGCAACAAACTAGGATATTTGCCATCCGATGATTGGGAATCAAGATATAGTAAAAATACCAAAGAAAACAAAAAATGTGTCATTTTTGTCTGCATTGCTTGGAATAAAACTTGAGAACATCAAAACTTATCAGTCGTTTTCATTAATCCTAGTTCATTGCACAGCCTAGTAATAAAGAAACAAGCATGCAAAGTTTCGTTGAAATCTATTCATTGATTTTGAAGTTACAACTGTTTGCGCAACAGGAAAGTGCAAGAAATCAAGTTTTGAGAAAAACAAGATTAAAGTTTTCCAATCCTTGCACAAACAAGATCATCACGCCCTAATAAGTTAAAATCCACTAGGTTCATAGCTAGGGCCCTTATTAGCTGCCACGAGCTCTGTTTTGGCTTTTGTTGCAGCCCACATTTTCTTGCGGAGATGTTTTGCCTCACCCGTTGATTGACGCTGGGCCTTCTTTACACGGTACTGGTCACTGGTGCAACATGCTACGAGCGTGTGATGGCCAGGTTCAATGCCTTCTTGCCTCAAAATATCTGTTGTACTTCTGTTGCTATCATTGAAGTGGCACACAGCATCATATAAACGAAAAAGGAGGATGGGCAGGCCACATAATAAAAGGGCAGGCTCACGCGGACGTCTTTGGCACCCGTTGCCATATCATACCGTTGAAACTCTCGTTACATTTTGGGATTTTCCGTGCAGGCACTTCTTTAAATCCGTACAAAGGTTAGCATAAACCGGCTTCACTTTCGTTTGAATCTTTGTTCGAATGTTTTCTATTTTTTCGAAAGTTTTGATTGAAGCTTTTGTTTCAATCGCCTTTTTACCTTGAACTTGGCCATTCCCTCCTATAAAAACGTTCAGCCTATATTATTACTGTTGCTACTAAAAATAATAGCTATAAAAACGACGATCCCGGTAGCATTCACAGCGGCAGCATAAAGCGCGCGCAACGTGAACAACAGAGACGCACTTTTAACGCTTGTAGCGTCAGGCATCCCCCTCACGGAAATTTGGGCAATGTTTAAAAAAAGGAAGCCTTACAAATTGTCTTTGAATAATATTTTACGTATCAATCTAAAACATAACAGAAAAATCTCAATATTCGCCGTTGATTTTCGCTGAGTTATCAGTTTCTGTTACCACACCACATTCGTTTCGGTTTCAGAACCGTTCGCCAGCTGTTAGTAAGTTGGCTATAACTTTTGAACTAAATAAGATAAGAACATAATTCTTTCTGCAGAACATTTTTGAATGTTTGGGAATTCTCAAAATCTAATAAAGGAAAAATGTATATTTTTCTTAAAAAGTGCCTTTTCAAAGGTGGTGACATACCTTGAGGCAGCAGTTTTGGAGAAGAACGTCCTACCCCTTATTCTGGGGGAAGACTGGTTTTTGGCAGCGCCAGCTCGTTTGATCTTCTAGCCACCAGAGCCCACTCAGCTACAACATCCAGCCACGGGTGTAACGCTTCTGCCCACTCAGCGTCTTGTCCCGCGAATGGCCAATGCCTTCATTTTAGACCGCTCAAAGCTTTTTGCGCCGGCAGAAGCAACATCACAAGACTGTCTACAACGATAACCCTTACCTTCATCAGAAGAGCCTCGCTGGCAAGCTTTGGTGGCGAAGACAGTGTCGTTGGATAGCAGCACTGCCGCACTACAAGTCTGCACTACGGTGCCTGTAACCATCCAGCCGGAACTTCCACCAGCCAGCCTAGGCAGCCAGCTCTCCCCTGAACAGCAGTCTGTCATTGCTGACTTACTGGCCAAGAACAATGCCGTATTTTCTCGCCATAAAGATGACATTGATCATTTTACAGACATTCAACATCGCATTGATTTGCTGCCCAATACTGTGCCGTACAGCCGCAGCCAATACAGATATACGCTAGAAGACAGGCAATTCCTCGAAAGGCAAATCAAAAAGCTCCTTGCTCAAAATATAATCCTCCCTGCTTCGGGCCCGTGGGCATTCCCAGTCGTTGTGGCGTCTCGCAGTGGAAAGAACCGCTTTTGTGTGAATTACATTCCACTTAATGAACGTACGATCAAGGTTGTGCACCCCCTACCACTGGTGGATGACATCATTCAGGACATCGCTGGCTGTGTCTACTTCGCCACAATGGGCATTAAGTGTGCCTACTGGCAAGAGGGCCTGAGAGTCCACGACTATGAGAAAACAGCATTCATCACTCACCACGGAACCCACATGCAGCATAATGGAGAATTGGTATCCCAACCCGAATGCCATTCGGATTAAAGAATGCATCGTCCACATTTCAGCGAGCCATGCAATTGGTATCCCAAGACCTTCAGCCTCGCCCGGACAAATGCGGCATACGAGTATGTCTTGCTGACATCCTTATCTACGCAGAGTCATTCGCCACATTCGCAGACCTTATGCAAGAGGCCCTCCAGTTGCTGCATACCAGTGGACTTAAGGCCTCACTTTACAAATGTTCCTTGGGTCTCGCTTGCAATAAATTTCTTGGGTTCATCATATCGAGCTAAGCCCATTGCCCGGATTCAGAAAGAGCTCCTGCCAGGTGCCGTATCGCAACTCCACGAAACCAAAAGGAAGTCCTTTCCTGGATACAGACAGCCAGCTTTGACCGTCGATTCATCAAGAGATTCGCTAAATTGGTCGCCCCTCTTCAAGCCCTCGTCAAGTCGTCTACATTTCTGTGGTCCTCAGAATGCGAAAGTGCCTTCCAGACTATTCGCTCAGCCCTCACAGAGCCACACTACTTGCTCATTTCAATCAATCTTCAGCAACAATAGTAACCACTGACGCTTCTGAAGCTATTGGAGCAGTGTTGTCACAATTTCAGGGTGGTAAGGACGTGTTATTGCCTATGCTAGCCGATCCCTGACACTAGACGAACGCAAGCTTCACAGTAACGTGTGGGAAGACATCGCAAAACATTGGGCGATAACAGTGAAATTTCGTCAGTATCTAATCGGAATGAAGTTCGTCCTAGTTACACATAACTGGACTGTTGCTTGCTTGGACAAGTGTGTGAAACCATCTCGCAGATTTGCGTCCATGCTCATGGACTTGGTTGGATTTGACTTCTCTCAGATATTTGCCTGGACGGCAGAATGTTGTAGATGGCCATTTGTCTCCACTTTCGTGTGCAGTCACATACTCCGCCCAAACGCTGGCTACCGCTCAAGAAAAAGACCCTGAATGCAGTGCAATTCTTCAAAGTCTTGCTAATGGAGATGCCCCGGCCGAGTTCAATCTAGTCGACAGCATTTTATATCATTGGACACCGTCAGGAACCTATGCTCTTGTAGCGTCATCGTCATTGCGCCCCGCCATTATCCAGGCACTACATGATGGTGCAGGTCACTTCGACGTTAAGCGGACTTTACACAAAGCGCAAGACCGCTACTGGTGGCCAGATACGAAAAAAGCAGTCAAGAGCTACATGTCATCCTGCCAGTGCTGCCAGCAGTATAACCGCCCAATGTCAAGAAGTGTTCGTTTTCTTGGCAAAATGCCCACTTCAGATGTTCCATTCTCAAGCATTGCTATCGGCCACATAACTATGCCTCCGAGCCACTCATCACGGTACATACTGAACGTGATTTATTTTGCGACTCGCTTTTGCTCCAGCAGCCGTTTCCTCAACCTCGGCACGCGAAGATATATAGTTTGCATTAAGTACTTTACTGCTATGGTGCACCTGACCACTGCCTCTCTGACCAAGGGTCGACCTTTGAGTCGGCAGAGTTTAATCGGTTCATGCATCTACATAACGTTGAGCTGCACTTTTCAACAGCCTACCGACCTGAAGGGAACGGCCTCGTTGAACGTAGCAATGGGACATTACTTACAGTGTTACGAAAAATATGTGCTTTAGAACCTTTATCACAGTCTGCAAAGCTCCATGAAGCAGCCTTTGCGGTCAACCCTTCGGTGAACTCTAGCACAAGCTTTTCGCCATTCCCCTTGCTCTTCAGCTACGTGCCTAAGGTTCCTTTCCAGGAACGACGGTCGATCCAACATGCTCATCGGGGGTTAGCAGGAAACGAGGCAGCAGACGCAGCCGCCCGCGCGCTCTTTCACCGGGCTGTTTTCTCCTCCCCACCCGATCATGAAACCGATTTTAATCCAGTGTATACCTTTAAAGATATTACAATATACTATCAAGATAGTCATCGCCTTTACTCCAGCCCATGTAAAGGCCTTAGGAAGGAGGATGAGCGGCTCTTTCTCCGCCTTCTAACCAATACTTTGCTGTGCCCGGCAGTTCTAAAACATTTTGACCCCTCCTTTAGTAGCAACTGCCCACACTGTAGTGCGATGTATTCAGACACCTATCATATGGTGTGGGCCTGCCCTTCCAACCCGGCCATCCCCCCCCATCCCCAACACAACCCGGGAAGACTGGGAGGCGACCCTGCTCGGCTGCCACGACTTACAGGCCCAACAAGCCTTAGTTGGGCGCGCCCGGGCGGCGCCTATACCCCCACAGGGGTCCCGAACTAGGGACCTGCACCCAGTATATGTAAGGACCAGTCCCTTACGGGCTGGTCCAAGCATACTTACTATTCCTCCATAGCGAAATAAATGTTTTCACCACCACCACCAACAACAACAAATCGGCCTTGGTGAGCGCGTCCTCCACGTAACAGCGCAACGTTCATAGGCATCTGCCAATTTAGAAGCAGCTCAAGCCTCCCGCAAACGCCACTATGATAGTACCCATCGCTCGCATAGCTTCACAGTAGGTGACCTAGTATGGATCAAACGTCAAGTGCCAGCGCCCCACGAAAAAATGGTACCACGCTTCAGAGGGATATACCGTCTCACTGAGAAGTTGACTGCATCCACATTTAAGGCTTTGAGTGTGTCAGGAGTGACAGCTCGCGGCTTAATCAGCCAATAACTCTGCATGTTTCGCAAATTAAGTTGTATGTGCCTCCGTCATCTCCTGTGGAACACATTTCGTTCAGCCTTGAAGGGGAGACATCCTCCACTACAGTCCCTGATGATGAAACTTACATCGACCAGACCCAGCCTCAGCGCCAACAACGTGTGCGTCACCTTCCCCGTCACTTGCGAGACTTCGTACAAGAGTGACTGTGGACGCCAAGTTAGACCAAAGGACTTGGTTACCCGGACGGGGGTGGAATGTGAGTGATGTGATGTGCTTCGCCCAGTTGGTCTGGGCTGCTACAGATGGTGCAACGTGTCCTGCACAGCAAGTAGCCGCGCCTACATCGTCACCTACCTTGCCTGCTTCCGTTTCCGGGAGCCTTGACTTTTTTGTTGTGTGCCCGCGATTGGCGAGTTAGTCAAGCCAAAGGCGCTGGAGTGCTCAGTCGGTGTGTTATGTGTATGTAACAATTACCCGCATTAAACCGTTTCCCTACCATGCGAGTCTTCCTGCGCCCAGCCCAAGCCTCACATTTTAAACCACGCGATGACAACATATTCAAGCAGCACCGCACCTCCTCTCATACGTATGAAAGAAGGGAAGGCTCGCCACGCGCTTGTTGCCCGACTTCGCCCTCGCCCATTGAAACGGAGCAAGTATATGGGATGTTCGGAAAATGTTGTCTACTATATTGTACTGTCATGCTCTGAAGTTTGTTTAGCAGACTGGCCAGTGTGCCAACGATAGGCTTAGGAAACATACTTGATATGTAACACGCATGCTCAAAGGGCGGCCTTCAAAGCAACACAGTGCATTCGGTGGTTCACCACTATCTCGTCAACGAAAATGGAATACGTGGTGGTGGAGCGGGTATGCACGTTAGACGCCATATCCCCTGCGAGAAAAACGAATTGTTCAGGTCTACAGCTGATGGCTATAAACTCACGGCTTGTAAAAAAAGAGTGCAACGTAAGTGCGGGCGTTATTTGCGTTCCCAGCAGCACAGAATAATTCTTATAATTCATTTACCAGACACGATAATGTATTCCCTTTATCAATTACCATATGACAATTTCAGTTTAAACTTTCTAAGGGACATTGTGAACTGTCACGAACTCGAAATCTGTGCATGCACATTCACTAACGTCACAAGATACCAGGCGTAGTACTGTAGTAACGTTGGCGTTTCTCTGCTAAAAGCCCGAGGTCACAGCATTAAATCCCGGCTTTGGCGGCCATATTTTCAAGAGGGCTAAGTTCAAAAATGCTATATACCGTCCACTGGGTGCACGTTAAATAACTCCACGTGGACAAAATTATATTCAGGAATCCCACACTACCGATTGCTTTATATAATCATATCGTAGATTTGGCGCGTAACACCTCCGAATTTAATTTCATTTAAACTATAAATATCATCACACTAAGCGCAATATGCATTTACAGTTGCTGCGGGAAGCACGTTTCGTCAAACACATATACGTATATCCTGCAAAAGCCTTAGCGTTGTACGCACAAAGGTTTCTCAATTTTTTTGATGGCATACCATGAATTGATTCCAAAGCTTTCTCAGAGAGGGAAAGAAAGGGGTATTGATGCATGCGTCTCCCTTCTCGGGCTATATTTCCCGCCTTCACCTAGCACGTAAAGCTATCGTGAAACTTGAACAAAACAAAAAACAATTCCATCAAACGGTGGGGAACAACTGCGTGTTTAACAGTTCACTGAAAGCCACGCTTAGACGATGCGTATTATAGTGAAATTCTGTTCTCTGAGCCATTCACTGAGACATCGGCCAGTCTGCCATCATGAAGGTTGCCACCTGACTTCACTAACCTTTGGGGGAAAAAAATCCTATGATGTGAAGTTATTCTAGTATGGCGACAGTATGTGCTGGATGGATCAATCGCATAGCGGTAAGCTGCTTGGGTCCTTCGACTCCGTGTTGTCCAAACTTGTGAAGCGTAGCATTAGTAACTTGTGTTTTCATACTCAATACGAGAAATCCTGCTAGCAGAAAGTGACAAAAATACCTGGCAATATTCATGGCATTAAACGGAAGCAGGCTACACAATGCATGGGCAAGTGTCAGTTGCTAAAAGCTGGTTAAAATGATTCTTCATAAGAAAACAACAAGGATTACACAAGCCACTTGCCGAAAATCGAGGGGACGCGTCATCCCGTACCTGCACTAGATTTCTCATTACTTGAAAAAAGTTGCGCAACGTGCCATGGTAAAGGTTGTTCTAATCCCCCCCACCCCCGCGCCCAAGGCTGGGCAGGATGATCCAGGCGGAGTCTGCAACAAAGCGCGACAGCGATTGATGGTTCTTTTACATCTGGGCCACCATTAATCGCAGGCAGTGGCTGCATCTACGAGTAGGTTTGTTCCACCGCCTTACTAGCTTGGGCAAATGCGTTGTGTTATATGCCAGATATACGTTCGGCAGTAGTTGCTGGTGGTCTGGTGGTTGTTTCAGTGCTGGCGCGGTCGATTTAGTTTCACGTGACGTTTAGTACGTTGCAAACGCCTCTTTGAGACGGACTGAAGTCATTCAATGCGACGTGGCCGGTGTTTCTGCCTCCAGTGAGGCGGATGGAGCACCCCGTGCAATGCATGCAAGTTCGTTTTGAGCCTACATTCAGCCTCGGAGTTCAGTCAAGGTAAATATACCTGGTAGCGAAGGTTCCATAGAAGCCCATACATTCAAAACATGGCGGTTCACCGGCGCTTCATGGAGCTTAGCGCCATCTGTGTGAGGAGGGAACAATTCCGGTGGATGAAAAAATAATGTGACGTCATATCGTTAAAACAGAAGTCACGTCATTTTATTCTCAAAGGCGCGAAATTTATTTTCGGAGGCCTGCCATTACAGCTGTATATTCAAATGCCCCGCCATTCGACTCGATGGGCGTTCCGAGCTTTCAGCGCGGAAAGCGATGCAGGAAAAAGTCAGCCGTACTGGTGTCGCAATCACATCCCTGCACAGAACATACTTTCTTTGGAGGCCGACGAACGCTTTGGGCGCAGAGTGCTCGTCCTTTAGTCGGACGCCACGCCCGTCGGTGAGCGCTGTCGCACAATAACAACTAATGTTGAATTCCAATGGCGGAGTCGGAGCAAGTTTTTCTGCTCGTTTCGCAGCAAGTTTGTTCCAATGACAGAGTGAGGGCGGGAGTGAAGTGCACCAAGTTGGGCTAGTTGGTTGAAGTTCATATTAGAAAGATTTTAACTGCGCTATGAACAGGGACAGAGGAGGACGAAAAAGACAACACGTGCGCAGTAGAGGAGGACGAAAAAGACAACACGTGCGCACGTGTTGTCTTTTTCGTCCTCCTCTGTCCCTGTTCATAGCGCAGTTAAAATCTTTCTAATATGGGAGTGAAGTGTTCTAATGAGACAGTCGGAGTGGATTCAGAGCGGGAGTCACTCCGTGGAGCAAGAAAAGATCCTCCGCCAAAATCAGCGGAGTGGACCGGAACTCTGCGTGACGCATTTCCTTTGCCACGTTTGTCTGCTGGGAGGCGCCGCCGGTCGTGACTCGTGAGTTGTGGTGGTAGTGGCGTGCGACATGAACGGCTCGTCTAGTTCGGCAGAGCGTGCGGCAATGCTTCTGCTGCTCGCTAGCGACAGCTCCGAGTTGGAAAGCTCAAGTTCCGACACGAGCGATTTCTCGGATAGTGACAGCGACGCTGAAACTGCCGCGGAATTCGACAGGATCTTTCGCATTCTCCCGAAGAGGTCCAAACTTGTCTGCTAGCTAGACACCTACCATGTTTGTCCGCATCCAGTGTGCTCACCACAGCAAACAAAAGCTGCTGCAAGCTTGGCGAGATATCCATTCCGCACTTTTAAGCAGCAGGGGAACGTCGCTGAACAGACAAGTGACGGGTGCGGCGGCGCTGGGAGCAAACAGCTGAAGGGATCGACTGACAACACGCAAGGTATCCTGGGTAAATCGGCGCCCGAAGGATAGAACTTCCGCTCCCGTCTGGCTCCGGCGGCGCAGGTTGTGTTCCACTTGCGGATTTGGAGGCGTTGCTCCACGCTAGAGTCGAGTGCTCGCTCGCGGAGCCCGTTGGCTGCTGCGGCTACGCCATTGGAATTCAACATAAATTAAATAATTATCGGGTGGTCGCGACTCATTGCTTTTGACTGAACAGGTTAAGAAACAATGAAACTGCCTGCGTCACCAAATTTAGACAAACGTCGACAAGCAAAACAACACAACATGCGAGGGGGGCGTACTGTAACTGGTGAACTTTACGAGCGCGCATTTCTGGACAATTCAACAGCTGCATTGCATTGCAAGTGATAGCGGCGTCAACGACCGCCGCTATCGATGGACGCTCTTACGGTGGGCGCTGGAAAAAGGTACTTATTGATACTTATCAAGTAAAATAGATTTGTCCCTTCTTTTCTCGCCGTGCGTGTTTTTGGGGCTGTTTCAAATATGTATGATCAGTACCAACTAGCTCGCACGCAAACCCTTCTGATTCCCAATGTTTGTTCCCTCCAAACATAGTCGCGCTTCAACCGCTGCTCCCATAACCACCCTTGCTGATGTAGGTGACAAATCGTTCTGAACCGCTTTTCGCCCGAAGCTTCGCGACTTATTTGGATCGACCTTGGTTCAGTTGCGTAGTAAATATTCGTTTCACAGATATGTACTTACTGCAACAATCACCATATGCTTCATTTAGGCTGTGGTTTAGCGGCGATAAGAACTAAAGAAACAAACGCGACGATTGCAAAAGCGTGGGTGCGGTTCTGCTATAAGCAATAAATTTTGATGTTAACTTTGATGATTGTTCAAACTCAATCTTATACACATTGCGCGACTAGCTCGTTACTTAGGCGCGGCATTCGTGAAGAACTGAAACAGTTATGGTTTGACATAACGGCTTACCGTACAAACCGCGACGCGCTGAAAACTTTTTTTCTTTTTCTTTTTTCTTTTTTCTTTTGCCTTGGTCCTTTACGACACACTCCCTCGGTTTCCGGAGGTTGGGTCCTCATAAATAGCCATCGCAATCTTTTTATGCGATTTGTGTTGGACATTACTGTGTTGCAGTACAAAAAGTCAGACAGAGAGAATAAACATCTTTAATATGTAAATGCAGCTTTGGAGAGGCGTCCTCAGTCTAGAATGCCTTGAGCTCGGGCTGCATCCTGGGCCCTCGCAATCAGCCGTTGCTGATCTTCGAGGTCGGAGCTGGCCAAGGCTCTCTCCCAAAGCTCGTTGGTGTGGTAAGGGTTCGGAGGATTGAGTGGTGCCTCTCTGCAGCCCCCTACTATGTGCCTGAGGGACCCGGGCTCTACGCAGAAAGGGCAATGCGGAGAAAGAGAGAGAGAAATAGAAGACAGGAAAGGCTGGGAGCATTGCGGAGAGAATTGTGTAGGGGCTACGAGGTGGTTTCTGGTTGGGTGGGGGAATGTATTAACCTGTAGAGCTCGGAGGAATCGCTCCTGCTCTCTAGGTAGTGACTTGTGTGGGGGTGCATATGTTCTGCGGATTAGCTTGTAGTGTTGTGTGATGTCTTGGTATGAGACTACCGGGTGCATGCGCTCGGGTTCAGATTCCTCGGCGTCGGCTCGGTTGGTCAAATCTCGAGCCACGTGGTTGGCGACCTCGTTACCAGGAATGCCGTGATGAGCTGGCACCCAGATGATCATGACCGATATGGTTGGCGGCTTTTGATTGATAATCTTGAGCATAGTGGCATGAATTCTGCCACTAGCGAAGTTGCGGCTCGCCTGTAGGGAGTCCGTCACTATGACTTCAACCTGTGTTTTGGAGAGCGCGAGGGCTATGGACGCTTCCTCGGCTTGGAGGGGATTGTATCGGGTGAGCGAAATGCGGCTCTGATGTTCTTTGTTGACGATTACAGTGGCTGTTGTGCCTGCGCGTCTGGGGTAAGACCCCGCATCCGTCTAGGCTGTAGAGGGTAAAAAGTCCCCACTGAGGCACAAGCTGATGCACAATACCAGGAATTAGGGACATTTCGTACAGTTTCCTTTTTGCGCCACCACGTGGCGCATCGGCCTTAAAGAATTCGAAATTCCCGCTATGACGTATGCTATGACGCACAACTAAAGAAAGCGCAATAAAAAGAAACACACCCAGAAGCTGTCGCTTCACCTCGGTGCTTGGAAATGAGCTCACTTGTGTATCAGCGTTATCTCGAAGACGGCCAGCTACTTGCTCTATAGTGACAATGAATCGACGGTTTTGCTAGACACCTGGCAAGAAAGCTCGTCCACATTCTGGAGAGATGTCTGGCCGAGATAAAGGCTCCCGCTAAGCTTCCGTTTAATATATATTTTTTTCCTTGAGCAGACTTTTTGTGCACCACTGTGGCCACGGTCTTGCATATACGTCAGGGTTCTGTTTCATGGGTTTCCTATAAAACTGGCGTGATCCATTGTTTAAGAGGAAGCTTTAGCTCGGGCCTATCTTCGATGCCGGATTCTCAAATACACGTAAAATGCAGGAATGCTTTTATGAGAAAACCGCTGAACCGATGTGAATGAAATGTGTTGCATTAAGAGGGAAAGTTAAAGTGCAGAGACTGCAGCAAATAGAACTTTCGTTTATATAGTGTAATGTTTTCAAAGAATCGCAGGATGTTCGTAAATTTGAAAAAAATAGAAACATGAAGTTTCCAAATCCGCAACTCAGCCATTAAAAACAAATATGGCATTTCTATAAACTGCACCCTTTGGAGCATCAAAAGGAACAATTTTTTTTGCTATACCTTAAAACTTACATGAATTTGTTGTAATGTATGGAAGGGTTTTGCAAATGCAACATTCACAACATAGTGGTATATTTCAGGATCGTGTATGATATATGATTGCTATCAGCTTTGGATGTATTATTAGGTGCAGTTTACAGAATTCCGATATAATTTTAGCTGCTGAGGTACATAGCTCTATAAGTCAAGTTTTCTTTTTCGAAATTTGGCATTCTTTAAAATTTTGCGTAAAAAAAAGTAGACAGCCTATAATAAAATATCCCTTTCTGCAATCACTACATTTTAACAGTTTTTCCTAAATTCAACATAACTCATCAGATTTGGTGCATCGGTTGCTCTGAGAAACTATTGCCGATTTCCCATGTATTTCGATAGGAACCCCCAAGGTCAATGTTCCCCCTAAGTTCGATCTTGAATAATATACTTGTTGGCAAGATACGTTTGTAAACGTGTGATCGTGGCCTAATGAGCTAGAGCACCGGCGTACTGAGCTCAACGGCCGAGGGTATGTTTGTAAAGCGTCTTGGGAAGGAATAGGAGAAAACAAAGGGAGAAGGCTGGTAGGTTATTCAGAAACGTGTCTGGTTGGCTAAAAATTACTAAATGATTTGGTCGTCATACCACTTCAGGTTCCATCAGCATAATTTCTATTTCATTCCGCTAGTATTGTGCAATTATTGTCAATAAATGGAGATTAGAACACCGGCGTCATGGCATTGTATTCCGTCGCAATTATTTATCGCCATCACTTCAGAATCATCTCATCGTGGTCATGCCGTCGTCCTCATATGCCTTCGTCGTTCTTTCGACATCATTCCTTCTTCGTAATTCCATCGTCGTCACTGCATGCACCGTCGGCCTGCGGTTCTTGTTCTACCATCGTGAGGTAAGATTGGCGAGTGATGATCATAACAAAGCGGATCAATCAGGGGGACAGTGCATGGCCGCATATAGCCGAATCACTTGAAACATCAGGGGAAACACTACGGATTCTAAATAAAGGTGTCTTAGCTAACACGGTGTGTCGCTTCTAGCTCGCTAGATTGTGTGAATGATCGCATTAACTTCGATAGTCATCTTAACATGGGTTCTGCAGGAATTCTTTCGTCTTCGCGACACTAACGAACTCTTGTCCACATTGTTCCCAGCCTATTAACACCTCAAATTCCTAGAGGTGATCGTGCTCAGGCAAGTCACGGATGACCCGAAGTTTGATGGAGGTAGCGGTATGATTTCGATAGCGGCGCCGCCTATCGGCAAGGGGAAACACATTTGGATGGGTGGGAATAGCGGCGAAAGGCACACTTCAAGAGTTGCTAGGCATCACAGATTCGAATCAACCTGACAAAGAGTTAGAAATATATAAGCATTGCAGTCGCGCTAAAGAAATGGAAAACTATTGGATTGGTGTGTGATTCGCTGCAAAAACATTCATTAGACTGTTTCAGGTATTCGAGCTATCCTTAACGGGAATCAATGAGTGAGTTTCGATAGAGCTCGTTACATTTTTCAAAAGCGGAAGACGTGCATAGAGGAAGAGTCGGCTGCAATATTTTGTTGCTGCACAAAATATCTAGGTTTTCGGCGCGATCATTTTAAAGGAAAAACAAAAATTAAATAAGTTTTCAAGAATTACTCAGAGTACCTCGAGAAAATTGTAGCAAATAAATTCTGAAAAGTTCATTTGCAACTTTTTTGTATCTTAAGGCACAGGGTAACTTCCTACTCGTTTCTATTAATTTTCTTCGTTATATTTTCAAGCGAGTTGAATATTCTGCCGTAGGTTAATTCACAATTAGCCGAACTAATTAAACTGAGACTTTCAAGTGTATATTGTTCTTAGACAAATGCTTTAAGTCTACGCAGATGCTGCAAAATTTCTCAACATTGGGGAGGGGAATATGAAAAACAAAATAGAAATGCAGAGCATTTTATTGCCTCATTAAATTTTTATTTTGAATGCTATTTGCACTCGTTAAGTGGCTCGACCCTCGTGTTTGCAGCCTTGTATATGTTTTTGTAGCACTAGGTGCGTTGTCTGCGAATTTACGTGAATAAGCAAGCAGATCATACTTTAATCTGGGCGGAGAACAAAAACAAGGAAAGCCTACGTTGTAGATGCACTGTACTGAAACACAATTAGACAGAGTCTAAATTTGCATATATTTCTAAACAAGGATGCCTAAATTGGCGATTAAACACTTGACATAATTTTAATGAAGCCGAATAAAGCAATAAAAATGGCATGTTCCGTGTGAAAATATGATGAGCGTTAGCCTTGTGGCTCAACAATTTCTGTTTAATGAAAAAAAAAGCTTCTAGTGGGCCGTGTATTATCGTATTCCTGAAAGCCAGTAACCAGCGTATCTAAAGTTACATTCGCGCCAAAATTATTGGCTCGAGTTCCATCACTGTATCTGAATGACTATATGAGATTCAAAAGTGAGATTAAATGGCGGGCCGCGGCGTGTACCGTAGTGTTCACCTATGCCTTCGCAATATTATGTTGCCACACTCTTTAAAGCATGAGCATGGTGATCAACCGATGTGCTTTTCTACAACTTAATCCCTAAATGTAAGCCGGGGTTCTGCCACTCCCGGTTGTTGTTAGTCTGATCCCTCCCTATTTCCTTAACTGTCGATTGTATGGTTTGTTTTCATACCAAATATTCACATAATCATCTGTGCGTGTTCAGATAGTAATGAAATGTTTATTTCTCTCGCAGTTAAATTATCAAGTAACCAGCAAGAAGGGATGCAGGGCAAAAACCTGCTTTGATGCAGCTTGAAGACCGCCCGGCGGCCATTGATCACATGGCAGTATCTTCACAATAATCGAGAACTCGAGGTCGCTTCGTATAGGCAAAAAGCCTAATGGGTCGAACAGAACCGGGCCGGCCAAAGTATGCTACTTCGGGCTCGGGTAACGCCCGGACTTGAAAAACCGGCCCGTGAAGTGCTCTACTTCAGATAGTCTGATCAGCAGATGCCCATACCGTCACGTAGTAGTGACGCTGAAGTGAACAGTCGTAAAACTGTGCATGACGAAACTGATTCTTTATCGGGCGAACATGTGCCCACAAAAGCAAGCTACACTTGAAGCCGAATGAAAGCGGCGAATACCGTCGGCGATCGTTGAAATCTGATCAGCGGCGAAACGCGTCGGCTTTTATACATGAGTCATTGAAGGCCCCAGAATAATCCCTGGTACCCGCACGTCTTCCAGAAAGTTCTAGATACTTCGCGTCGCTCATACAATCAGATTACATGAGCGTCGGTGACAAGAAACAAAGGATAGAAGCATCGATAACGTTCGAGAAACTTCCGATACATGCAGGCGCGTCCTGTGCCTAGCGATAACGTTTAACATTTGTTAGCCGGTGAAAAGCGGTCACCGGTGAAAGATAAACATGTATACGTGTCAATACCCTCCCCTTAAAAAGCATCGTCCCGATGTTACAAACAAGAAAGCGAAAACAAAACCATGTGTACAGAGAGAGAGAAAAAAACAACAAACAATAACAAAGTAACAAAGTACCAAAGTTCTTTAGCGGGCGTAGAAAGGCTTAAGACGCACCCCGTGGATGGCTTCAGGTCGTGCCCGGCGCCGCTGTGATTGCGAAATGGCGTTTGGCACGACCTCAGTCCAGTGCGCCAATACGTCGGATTATCTTGTATAGTCCGAAATAGTGACGTAACAGTTTCTCGTTAAGTCCTCGTCGGCGTATCGGAGTCCAGACTCAAACAAGGTCGCCGGGCTGGTACGCGACGTAGCGTCGTCGAAGATTGTAGTGTCGGCTGTCGGTCGTCTGCTGGTTCTTGATGCACAGGCGGGCGAGCTGTCGACCTTCTTCGGCATGCTGCAAATAGCTGGCAACGTCGAGATTTTCTTCGTCGGTGACGTCCGGTCACATGGCATCAAGCGTCGTTGCCGGGTTCCTTCCGTAGACCAGGTTGAACGGCACCACGTGCTTCGTTTCTTGCACGGCCGTGTTGTATGCGAAGGTCACGTGCGGAAGGATGGCATCCCACGTCTTGTGTTCGACGTCGACGCACATTGCCAGCATGTCGGCGATAGTCTTATTTAGGCGCTCGGTGAGGCCATTCGTCTGCGGGTGGTAGGCGGTGGTCCGGCGATGACTTGTGTGGCTGTATCGCAGGATGGCTTGAGATAGTTCTGCCGTAAAGGCCGTACCTCTGTCGGTGATGAGGACTTCTGCGGCTCCGTGACGCAGGAGGGTGTTCTCAACGAAGAATCGGGCTATCTCGGCGGCGCTGCCTTTGGGCAAGGTTTTTGTGTTGGCGTAGCAGGTGAGGTAGTCCGTAGCTACGACGATCCATTTATTCCCGGACGTCGACGTCGGAAAAGGCCCCAGTAAGTCCATCCCGATCAGCTGGAACGGTTGGCGAGGTAGCTCGATCGGCTGTAGAAGTCCGGCTGGCCTTGACGGCGGTGTTTTGCCTCGCTGACAGTCTTGGTATGTACTTACGTAATGGGCGACGTCGGCAGAGAGGCGAGGCCAGTAGTATTTTTCTTGTATCCTCGCGAGCCTGCGGAAAAAACCGAGGTGTCCAGCCGTTGGGTCGTCATAGAGAGCTTGCAGAACCTCTGGACGCAATGCTGAGTGTACAACGAGGAGGTAGTTGGTTCGAAGAGGCGAGAAGTTCGTCTTTAAGAGAATGTCGTTTTGCTAGGAAAACGACGCCAATCCTCGCCTGATCACCTTGGGCACAATGACGGTCTTGCCTTCGAGGTAGTCTACAAGGCTCCTTAGTTCCGGTTCAGCTCACTGTTGTTAGGTCCCAAGAAAGTGTCGTCATCCTGGTCGTCCTGTGTCGGCGGTTCGACGGGGGCGCGAGACAAGTAGACAAGGACCGATGGGTCCCCACAAAGTGTCGTCATCCTGGTCGTCCTGTGGCGGTGGTTCGACGGGGGCACGAGACAAGCTGTCGGCGTTAGAGTGCTTTCGCCCTGACTTGTAAACGACAGTGATGTCGAATGCTTGAAGTCTCAGACTCCATCGTGCGAGGCGACCTGAAGGATCCTTCAAGTCAGCTAGCCACCACAAGGCATGGTGGTCGCTCACAACTTTGAAGGGCCTGCCTTAGAGGTAGGGGCGAAACTTTGAAGTAGCCCAGATGAAGGCGAGGCACTCCTTTTCGGTTGTGGAATAATTTGTTTCCGCCTTCGAGAGCGACAAGCTAGCGTAACTTACAACCCTTTCTAGTCCATCAGTCCTCACCACAAGCACGGCGCTGAGTCCTATACGCTGGTTGCATCGGTGTGCACTTCGGTATCGGCGTTTTCGTAGAAATGTGCAAGTTTCGGCGGCGATTGCAGGCGGCGCTTCAGTTCTTCAAATGCTTTGACTTGCGGCGTCTCCCACTTGAACTCCACGTCGACCTTCGTGAGGTACGTCAGTGGCTCAGAAATCCGTGAAAAATCCTTAACGAAGCGCCTGTAATAGGCACGCAGTCCAAGGAATCTACGGAATGCCTTTTTGTCGGTGGGCGGAGGAAAGTCAGCGATGGCCGCAGTTTTCTGTGGGTCAGGGCACACTCCAGACTTGTTGATGACGTGGCCCAAAAATAAGAGCTCCTCGTATGCAAAGCAGCACTTTTATGGGTTTAACGTGAGTCCGGAGGTCTTGATTACTTGAAGAACTGTTTGAAGGCGCCGGAGGTGTTCCTCGAAGCTTGAGGAAAACACAACGACGTCGACCAAATTGACGAGGCAAGTCTGCCACTTCAAGCCTGCCAGTACATTATCCATGATGCGTTGGAAAGTCACAGGTGCCGAGCAAAGACCAAACGGCATGACATTGAACTCGAACAGTCCGTCTTGTGTTAAAAAGGCAGTTTTCTCCCGGTCCCTGTCGTCGACTTCGACTTTCCAGTAGCCGGTTTTGAGGTGCATTGACAAAAAACTTTGCGTTGTTGAGTCGATCCAAGGCGTCGTCAATACGTGGGAGAGGGTATACGTCCTTCTTCGTGATTTTATTGAGGTGACGATAATCGACGCAGAAACTTAGCGTTAAATCCTTCTTTATTAACACCACGGGGGACGCCCACGGACTCTTGGACGGCTAGATGATGTCGTCCCGTAGCATTTCGTCGACTTGTTGCCTTATGGCCTCGCGTTCGCGCGCCGAAACTTGGTACAGGCTCTGACGGTGTGGGCGGATATATTCGTTGGTTATGATGCGCTGCTTAGTGACAAGGGGTTTTTCGAACTTTTGACGACGACGAGAAGCAGTCCTTGTATTGCAGGAGCAGAGCTTTTAGCTGTTCTTTCTTATGATTCGGAAGGTTCTGATTGACGTCAAAAGTTGGTTCAGGTACTACAGTCGTCGTTGCAGGTGTACTAGAATCAGTGAAGGCGAAAGCACTACTGGCTTGTACTATTTCGTCGATGTAGGCGACCATGGTACCTTTGTTAATGTGCTTGTATTCGTGGCCGAAGTTCGTGAGCATCACTCTTGCTTTCCCTTCACGTAGCTCAGCTATGCCTCTAGCAACGCAAATTTCACGGTCGTGCAGTAAGTGATGATCGTCCTCGATGACGCCCTCCATGTCTGCAGGCACTTCGGCACGGACGGAAATCCTTACGCTGGAGCGAGGCGGAACGGTGACTTGTTCTTCTAGCACATTCAAGGCATGGTAACTGATGTTTGTATCCGGTGGTATCGCATTGTGCGTTGATAGCGTTATCGACTTGGACCATAAGTCGATGACTGCACCATGTTGGTTTAGAAAGTCCATGCCTAGGAGAACATCCCTGTAGCCGTGCTGCGGGATTAAGAAGCTCACCGGATAAGTGCGGTTGTTTACCGTGACTCGCGCTGTGCAGATTCCAGCCGGCGTTATTAGGTGTACTCCCGCTGTCCGGATATCGGGTCCTTGCCAGGCCGTTTTCACCTTCTTCAACTTCGCGGCGAACTCGCCACTACAGACGGAATAGTCTGGTCCAGTGTCGACCAGAGCGGTGACATTATGACCATCGAATCGCACGTCTAGATCGGTAGACCATCTTCTGGCGTTATGGTTAAGTCGTGGCGTCGGATCACGGCTCCGTCGGCTTGCTCCACTGCGGCTACGTCGTGTTGGTAGGTCTACTTTCGGCGGCGAAGTGTTGTCGTCAAGGCTCTTGCCAGGCGTTATGCTGATACCTCGTCATGATGATTCGTGTATCTAGTTCGTCAGCGGTGGAGTATCTTCAGCATTGCGTCGTACAGCTACCGCACCTCCATCGGTTGCTGCCTTTAGTTTCCCGGGTAAGGGCTGGGAGATCGGCCCCAAGTTGGGCCGGCATACAGCCGGCGATGCGGCGAGATGTAACGGCCAGGTGACGGCGAGCCTGATGGTCGTCGTGGTTGCCACTGGGCTCTGCATGGCGAGGCAGTCGGCGATGTCACGTGGCCACTCGCCAAGCTGTGGACGTGGCGCATTGACGGCGAACCCTTGCAGGCCCACAAAAGCAAGCTACGCTCGAAGCACAACGAAAGCGGCGAACACAGACGGCGAACGGCGAAATCTGATCAGCGGCGAAACGCGTCGGGTTTTATACATGAGTCATCGAAGGTGCCAGAATATTCCTTGGTACCCGCGTGTCTTCCCGAAAGTTCTAGATTATTCGCATCGCTCATACAATCAGATTACATGAGCGTCGGTGACAAGAGACAACGGATAGAAGCATCGATAAGGTTCGAGAGACTTCCGATACATGCAGGCGCGTGCTGTGCCTAGCGAATACGTTTAACGTTTGTTAGCCGGTGAAAAGCGGTAACCGGTGAAAGATAAACATGTATACGTGTCAATATGATTATGAAAGATTGAGTAAAGCAGCTTGAGACGTAACCTGCTTCCCTGTTTATGCAAAAGGATCGAGTCGTTATTTTTTCCTCTTACACTTAGAAAGCGGTTGTATATCCCCAGGTCGAACAGTGTCGCGACGGATTAGACTTTTTCTAGAGCATTATTATGCAAAAAATTTATTGTTGGGCTTTACGTGCCAAAACCACGATCTGATTATGAGGCACGCCTGGGTGGGGAACTCCGAATTAATTTAGTCCACGTGGGTTTCTTTAAGTTTCACCCAATGCTGCATTGATATGCACATCAGAAACCACATTCAACACAGGGCATGCCTACACCAACATTGGTAAAACTTGTTTTTTACGCTACTCTTTTACGTTAATGGGCGTCTTGCGCTGGAGTTTGAGGTATAGTAGCGGCGCCTGGTGGCGGCGAAAAACGTCATCTGGGTAGTACCAGCTTGGATAGTATTGAGCCCTGGCTGTGGCGAAGCACGTTTCTAGCCCGCGTTTTGCGTCAATTCGCACTTTTTTCTGCCCTGTTTCGAGTGCGAAAAGGCTCGCCACTTCTCACAGACCATGGGAACCAGGCTGCGAGCTGGCCGCAGCCTATAGTTATACGAAAACGGACTCTCCGTGTGCCGTGGGACGTAATGCTGGGAGCAGAAGACATCGGCGACGCCGATCCGGAGAGACCTAGCTCAGCCTCGAAAAAGCGTCACCGTCGTTACTGCTGCGTCTTGGGCTGCCATGAACAAGAAGGCCTGAATCCCAACATCAGATTCTACCGTTTTCCTTCAAGGCCCCACGAAGTGGAGCGTCGGGGGCGCTGGATAACTGCAGTTCGTCGCGCTGGGTAAGCGAAATGGAAGACCGCCATAGCAGCAGGCATGGCTGGTGATTCACGATTCGAGACCCGGCCACAGCGACAATTAACAATTCGACCGATGCGAAGTGGTGAAGTGACCAGGTGTGTGCAAATGACCACAAATGGTCGGGCTGATTCGGTGACAATTCACTACCCCACTACGAGCAGCACAGGTTAGAGTTGAATGTGCTCATCCTTGACCTCTAGCCAGCACGTTGAGGCAGCACAGCAAGGTAGTATTGATTACAGCACATCGATGTTCGAGCGCTGTCATTAAAAGCTACATCAAGCGAGCAGCGCACGAGCTCGCGCTGCAGCGTGATTCGCACGTACGTACGTTACTGCGAGCTCATATGCATTACATCAGTTATTTATCAATTGCTAAAGGGACAGATGGTCGCTACTACAGCGCAGGCATAATTACTTGTCTAGCGGCATGCAGTCAACAAAAATTGCAGGAGAACCGCCGTTTCGCGGCATGTCGAAAGACCGCTGCCGTCGCGGCGCGTACGATCGTGCGCTCGAGCAGTTCGTACACCGCGGCATGCTGAAAGACCGCTGCCGTCGCTGCGCGTACCGTCGTGCGCTCGAGCAGTTCCGTACACATGTCTGTTATCGCTGCTGTGAATTCATTTATAGAAAGCATTTCCTCGCGTTTGTGCGGCTGAATCTAGCAGCGTGGAAACCTTGCCTGAAGTTCAACTTCGCACGTGCGTGACTCGCTTCACTTGCGATTGACACCGCGCTAAAATTTCGCCGCTTATTTCTTGAACGGCGTACACGTATTCGGCGTTACATAATTTCTTGCCTTTACGCAGCATGCCACCCATGGAAAAATCTTCGGCGCCCGATATTCGCTGCAAGCCGTGGTACAACACAACCGAAAGTGGCGGGTCCATATTGTAAACGTGCTTCCCGAAGCAGACGACCGAGCTTGGTACTACCCAGTTTCGGATTGAGGGCGCTTTTTAGCACCATTTTTGCAGCGCCCCCTGGGCAACGCAAGAGCCCCATACTTCTGTGTTTTAAACTTTGTTGCAAGAAGTGAAGGGCATTCCCTGCATTTCTAACTACGGTATTAACATGTTATGACCAAGAGCCATCCTCGATCATAATAAGAACTGGTTTTGGCACATAAAACCCCATTATTTATTGCGATAGCAATTAGATGGACACTTCAACCGGATTTCTGCCGTCGGCGTCGCCGTGAGGTTCCGTATAGATAAAATCTTCACCGCGCGCCGTATGCCCGAGCGCAAGCGTGCTGGGACGCACGCTATCACTGAGAGCGAACGCACTCAATCCCCCACGCGCAAGCAACGAAGCGGGAAGCCAGCGCCGGAGGGAGCGGGGGGGGGGGGGGGTGCAGTTCTACTGTGCCAACAACCGCGCTCGTCGCTCGGCCGCACGGTCTCTTATCTCTCCCGCGCGCAAGCAAGGAAGCGGGAAGCCAGCGCCGGAGGAAGGGGGGGGGGGCGCACTTTTCTTCTGCCAACAACCGCGCTCGTCGCTCGCCGCACCGTCTCTTATCTCCACACGGCTCTGACCTTTATGAGCCGTGCATTCGCGGCTCAGTTCCTGTTGAAGCGATAGACCGCACGTACCTTCGCCCGCAGCGGCGTATGCTTGCTGCCAGCGTTTTGACAGTCGTCTGCAGTCATTCAGTGTGATCTTTTCATGTTTGTTTGTGCGCGCTCACACCACGCTTGTTCATTCAGTTAGTAATAGTCGGGTCACATTTTCCAACGCACGCTACACATGTAATGCTGCCCGGATCGGCAATGCAGCGCTACAGGTGTGTCCCTTCGCACGCGCGCGGCCCACGGGAAGCGCTTCTCATCAACACCACCGTTTCACACGCGCCTTCTCGTGGTCATCGAGTCTCTCTTCATGTCGGTCTACTTACGCCGCAGCACACCTGCTTACTTAATCAGCTCATGTTTACTACAATTCATATTGTTACCAAAGCCGCTCACCTTACTTCGTATGACATTGCTGTGTTGCTATCGCATTCATTGCTTCGCCCTTAGGGCGAAACTGTGACATTTTTTAAATTTAAATTTTTTTAGCCATCCTCGATCTGACAGCATAAGACCTAAATATTTCACTGGTGAATTATTTGTTTATTTCAACTGGCTATTTAACAAATACTTATATCTGATTTTGTTACATTTTTGTAGCGAAGCTAATGTCTACATAATTATTTATGTTTAGGAACATGCTATTAGTGACACGCCATTTTAATACTCGCTTCAAGTCGACCGCCGATAAAAACAATGACTCATTAGATGCCCTTGCACAAAGTACACAATCATCCACAAAAATTTTATCCCGGTTCGATAATATCACACATATTGCTAATAAAAAACCTTGCACTCGGCCGCGCAACGCATGAAACAGCGAAGCTGTGTGATCGTAGCCCAGCTTTTCCCGGAAGTGCGCGCAAACTTTTCATCTTATCACTCATGTAGATGATAATTTCTTTTCGTGCGTCTCGGATTTACGGCCGACACTGCGCGTTGCACAGCGCAGCTTGCAACACCGACACCGCATTCCAATGCCGACATCGCGTTCCAGGAGACCCGCTCCGTGAATGCGTCGCTCTCTCTGTCTCTCTCGCTCTCATAGCACGCAAAACCTCTTCACCTCGCAGAGCAGGAGCGTACAAACGCGCCAGCTGTGGACGAATACGACGACGCTCGAACGCAATGCAGCCGTCGTGCAGCACGAACACGCGGCACGGGCCGTCGGTGCTGCCAGATTGCACTCCGCGGCGATGATGGCCTGCATGCCTGCAAGGACTCGTCGCGATGTTGTTCAGCGCGCATGTCGCACATGTCAGTGAAAGCCAACACGCAGGTCTCCGGATCATGTGCAACAGGATCAGGAGGATCCACGGGATGACGAGAGAGGCAGTCAGCGTCCTTGTGCAGACGTCCAGACTTGTAGATGACAATAAAGAAAATTCCTGTAGCCACAAAGCCCAGCGACCCAGCCATCCTGTCGGGTCCCGGAGGGAAGACAGCCAGCAGAGGGCATGGTGGTCTGTAATGACCGAAAACGTGCGGCCGTACAAAAATGGCCGGAACTTGGCGACAGCCCACACTAAAGCCAAGCACTCACGCTCGGTGATGGAGTAATTCCTCTCAGAAGGTGAGAGCAGGCGGCTGGCGTAAGCTATTACGCACTCGGTTCCATTCTGCTGCTGGGCGAGAACAGCACCGATGCCGTGGCCACTGGCGTCAGTGTGGACTTCGGTTGGTGCAGATGGATCAATGTGGGCAAGTATGGGAGGGGTGGTCAGAAAGCCGATGAGAGCGGCGAGCGCGTCAGCCTGCTCCAGGCCCCATGAGAAAGGCGTGTTCTTCTTTAGAAGATCTGTGAAAGGGCGAGCAACGTCGGCGAAGTTTTTGACGAAACGGCGAAAATAAGAACACAGGCCGAGGAAGCAGCGCGCGTCAGAAGCAGAACGTGGCACAGGGAAACTGCGAACGGCGCGAACTTTATCCGGATCTGGTTGTACACCGGTTGCGTTAACGAGATGTCCCAACACGGTAATCTGACGGCGCCCGAATTGACATTTCGTAGAGTTCAGATGAAGGCCGGCTTTTCGGAAGACCGCAAGAATTGCAGCGAGTCACGTAAGGTGGCTGCTGAACGTGGGAGAAAAAACAATAACGTCGTCAAGATAACAAAGACAGGTGGTCCATTTGTAGCCTCTCAAAAGAGAGTCCATCATTCGTTCAAATGTCGCAGGAGCATTGCATAGGCCAAAGATCATTACTTTGAACTGATATAAACCATCAGGTGTTATGAAGGCAGTCTTCTCGCGGTCCATTTCATCAACAGAAATCTGCCAGTAGCCGGATCGAAGATCAATGGACGAGAAGTGTGTAGCTCCGTGCAAGCAGTCCAAGGCGTCATCGATGCGTGGTAATGGGTAGACGTCCTTTCGCGTGATCTTGTTTAAATGGCGATAGTCGACGCAAAAACGCCAGGTACCATCTTTTTTCTTCACGAAGACGACTGGCAAAGCCCAAGGACTAGCTGATGGTTCGATGATCCCTTTGCAGAGCATTTTGTCCACTTCTGATTGGATTATTCTACGTTCAGCATGTGATACACGATAGGGACGCCGACGAATAGGATTCATGTCTCCAGTGTTTATACGGTGGTGAACAACAGATGTTTGGCCGAAAGGGCGGTCGCCAAAATCAAAGATGTCGCTGTACGATTCGAGCAGGAGACGGAGGTCCTTGGCCTGAGCAGAGGTGAGGTCAGTTGCAATCATTTTGGCGAAGTCATCCATGAAAGAATCAGAGCTGTGAGCTGCAATTGGTGCTAATAATCCACTCTCGACATCCATGCTCTCAATGTCAAATTCAGACGTACTAGAAACGCTGGCCAAGAACATGCCGGCCGGAAGCACTTGAGGGCACAGGCTGAAGTTCAGAAGCGGGAGAACGACGTCATTATTCGTAACCGTGATCAGCGTATGTGGAACAGCAACGTTTCGGTTCAAAAGCACGTCGACGATGGGGCGAAGCACATATTCACCGTCAGGAACCTGTGGCTGTGCGGTCAAAGAGACGTAAGTGACTGCCTCGGGTGACAGACGCACATCTTGAAGCGAGCACAGGCGCGGTGGCGGCGCGGTGCTTGGAGCATCAGCGAGTTGAGGCAGTTCCAACTGAAGGACGCCGGTTGCGCAGTCGATGAGAGTATAATGGTTGGATAAAAAGTCCAACCCAAGGATAACGTCGTGAGCGCAGTTGTCGATCACAGCTAAGAGAACAGAAGTAGGGCGGCCGGCTATACTTAAACGTACAGTACACATTCCGAGAACAACCAGCACGCCACCGTCGGCCACACGAAGCACTTGTGCAGCTGCTGGGGTGAGGACCTTCTTTAAACGTCTACGTTGGCAAGCACTCATCACAGATATGTGGGCTCCACTGTCGACGAGTGCTTGGACAGGTACGCCATCTACTTTAACGTCAGTTATACTTCTCTTTGTGGGCACAGAAAGAGGATTTGCTGCAGTAGTTGTCAATGCAGCACCACCTCCGAGGGCTGCAGTTCTTAGTTTTCCGAAGGAACGCGGTCGAACGCCACAGGTGTAGAAAGGCGACGTGGCTGCGGCGAATGGGAAGATGGGCGACGTGTTTGTGATGAACGAGACTGGTGTCCGCGAGGCCATGGTGAGCGACTGTACCACGTGTTCCTGGCAGAGTTGTCGGCACTGTTAGACTCGGCGGACGGCAAAACACGGCGGGAATTTCCATGAAAACGGTTCAGGTTGGTCGGCATGCGAGATGTTGAGGGCCACGAGTTGCGACAGTATCGGGCGACATGACCAATACGACTACAGGTGAAACATATCGACTGGTGGTCCGCAGTTCTCCACTCAGTCGGGTTGCGATAACGCGGTGAGAAGCGTCGCGGTGGATCAAACAGAGTAGAAGGGAGTTCGTTGGCTCTGGGGTTGGCGACAGCACAGACAGAATGTAAACCAATGCTTTCAAGTTCCTGGCGAACGATGGCTTGAACGAGAGGAACTGAAAGAGGGGTAGCCTCAGGGCGAGGCGAACAGAAAGCTGCGGGCGCCATTGCTTCCAGTTCACGCCGAACGATTCGCACCACGTCTTCTGACGGCGATGCATGCTGCTGTGTGGGCTGATCTTCACATGTCGACGTTGCGGCAGTATTGGCGAGTCTGGCGAATGGTTGTAGGACGCGGCTGCTTTTGGCCTGCTCGAATTGTCGGCACTCTTTAATGATAGTATCAACTGAACAACAGCCTTTTCACATGAGCAGATTAAAGGCGTCGTCAGCGATTCCCTTCAGCACGTGCCCGACCTTCTCAGCTTCAGTCATGGCGTGATCGGCTTTACGACAAAGCGCCAGCACGTCCTGGATATACGAAACATGGGATTCTGCGGGGGATTGGGCAAGGGAGGCGAGCTCCTGCTTTGCGGCAATCTTACGGCCGGCTGGTTGGTCAAACAACTCTTTTAGCTTCTCTTTCCATTGGTGCCAGCTGGTCAGCTCCTCTTCGTGGTTTTCGTACCAGACCTTTGTCATGCCTCTTAGGTACAACAACACGTTAGCTAGCATAAGCGTAGGGTCCCATCTGTTGACTCCACTCACGCGTTCGTACATGGCCAGGCACTCTTCAACGTCGGCGTCATCGGTCCCACAGAAAGTTCCGGGATCTTTGGCTTGTACAACCACAGCCGATTGGGACGACGACGTAGCTGGAGACGGTGCCATTGACGTTGGGGGTGGCAACAACGTTGATGCCGCGTGCTCACCGTCAGTCATGGTGGGGATGGTGATGCGACGCCCACTGCGGAGCTCCGTTTCCAGCCTTGGTACGCCGCACCTCTCACCAATGTGTTACGGGGATGTTGGGAGTATAGACTGGATGTATTTACAATATATGCACAAGTAGGGTTAGTGTGGTCAAGATAGCTGACCAGCAACAACAAGAAACAGCCAGTGTCTCTCGATCTTCTTCTTTTCTTTCCTCCCATTCTTCCGTAACAATATGATTCGCATAAATGCATGTTCTGGCAGCGTGGCTCTATAGCCTAGTGGTTACCACGCTCGCTTTGGGACCGGAGGTACGCGGGCTCGAAACCCACCTCGGCAAGAAAGTTTATTTTATTTCTTGGCAGTTTCTTGATACGCACCACAAATTACGGCTGGCTTAAGCAGCTTCGCTGTTAAAAAAAACGAAGAAATTCGGCAGACACATTTCAAACTGTTTACGTGTGGGTATGCGAAAGCGATATATTCCCTTTGGTGCAGTGTTGTACGGAACGGCGTTTCAGGAACTAGTTGCTTTTGGGAGGAACGGAGGAATGCCACCATTGCTTTAAGGGTCGGTGGAACTGTAACGGTAATTTGTTACTTTTACGAAGGAATGGCAGAGGGAACGGCGTTCCTTCTGTAAACGTTCCACGGCACTAAACAGGTGCACCGATGCACGCACGTATGCAGCACATCATGCAGGGCGCAAAGAACTACCGCTTGTCTGCCACGTGACTACTGTGCATTTTCTTTCGCGAATTCTGCATTGTAATTTTTTATGACTAGGCTTCAAGATTGTCACGTGACGCTCCCTTCTGTAGTTTCTTTCCGCCATGGCGGCCTGTCGGACACTACCCTACTAAAAAATCCTATTTGATTTCAAACGGGTTTCATCAAATAGGATTATGGAACGGGACCCCGTTTGAACCCATTTAGCCCAGACCTGTTTGTCCCCGTTTGAACCCATTTAGCCCAGACCTGTTTGTCCCCGTTTGAACCCATTTAGCCCAGACCTGTTTGCCCCCGTTTGAACCCATTTAGCCCAGACCTGTTTGTCCCCGTTTAGTCCACTCCCGTTTGACCCTGTTCGAACCTATTTATTTCCCTATTTGAGCCAGGTTTCTTTAGACTGGTCCGATGTCACTTAACATAAGTCACTCTTTAAATCTATTTGGTGCACTTATGGATTTGAGATCAGCCTTGAACGAGTTTTGTGTGACCTATGAGTGCGCTTGACATGTATGACCTATAAGAGTATGCAACCTGAAAAAGATCGGTAGCTCATTTTCATATGTACTACAAGTATGCAAATGTAATTCTTGCAGGTGTACTGCATGCTTTATCATTTGTACTCATTTTACTGCAGTGTTGTGTTGCTGTAATGGTTTGTGCATAAAACAAATGTACAGCAAAGCGTAATTTTAAGTTGGAAAAACGTCGGGTGAAGAGGACTTGTAAAAGAAAGACATAAGTATACGTGTGTTTTTATGTACACCCATTCAAACATTATTACTGAAGCGCTCTGATTTTAAGACGGGGCATGTCGCACATCTGACAAGCATAGTTTATTCAAAATTCTATAATGGTACTCTGACAGAAAACCAGTGGAATGTGTTGCTTTGGTGAGAGCTTGCAGGGCACCTGAAAAAGTAAAGAAAAGCCAACAATTTCTTTTCACTTATGCAACAGGTTCACACAAAGGCAAAAGCAGTTTTGCGTATGTTCACACAGATAAGAATGGGTAAGCATTCAGAATATAGGAGATACTAACAAATCTCATTCAAAGGTAACTGGTTTCAGGCAATTTGGCTATGATTCTAAGGGAACATGCATTACTGTGGTAGAATAAACTGTCACAATTAGCGGGCCACTGAAACAAGTGTTATAATCAAAAAGACATCACTTATTCGATTAACAATAGTATTGAAGCAACAGAATTAAGTAGTACAAGCATAAAATACACATTTAAAAAGCAGCATGGACACGCCACGCTAATAAATTACTTGGAAGCTACCTTTCTGCCAGCAAAGTTAATACCGTTGTGGAATAGTGGCTTTAGCATCCCTGTTTGGCTGGTTTATCCCATACTGATAATTATGAGACTTAGATGGGCTAGTTGGTTGCTGGCTTGATGGAACATGTTATGATGGTGTTTGTAGTAAATTCTGCTTCTTTCTACGCCACGATCTCATTGGTAATCCAGACAGAGTGTTCCTCTGACCCCTGACAAAGTGCAATGAGCATGAGAAGGTACCGCCTCCTGCTTTTTAACTATATTGCACGAGAACACTATAATATGGTCGTGCGTCGTCCTGAAGGGAACATCACCTTAGACGACTCTTGCACAGGAGGGTGCTTGGTGCACCTGAGTACTTCTGCTGGTCTCACTGATTATTGTCCCTTAAAGGCACTAAAATGATGCGTGATGGACGCTCGCACGATATAGCTAGAAATGGGGGAGGCTGTACACCTGGCCTCCAAAACATGCATGTTCATGTGTATGCATAGAGTTGTCAGCTTGCTTATTTCCTGTGCTCTGTGTTTCTGTGTGGACCTGCGTGCTAGGCCATGCCACGGGCTGTGCCGAATGTTTGGTATGTTATTGGTACTTTCTTCATTAACAAGTTCAGGGCCACGATCTTGTAGCAATGCATTTTCTGATGCCGTTTCTAATAGTGCTTCGTCAGTTGTCATAGTGACACTGTGCCCATGTTGTCAGTATGGATTTGATGGAACATGTTATAACGGTGCATGTGAGGACAATTGCCGAGCTTCAACTGAGGTTTACTGCAGCAGTTCCTGCACAGAAACATTGGACAAAACACCGCCATGGCGCACATTGTCAGCGCGATCATAACAGAAAGTCATCATGTCATACAGCACTACAAACGTTCTCATCTGCACAAGATTAAAGACACATTTGTACTACACGTTATACCCCATCATCAATTTACGCTCTTCAAACCCGCGAAATTGAAAACCTTTTCTTGCAAATATATGTCTTTTCTTTTTGATAAATTAAATGACGCGATGTTAATGCAACTTTCTCCATTCTTTTTTATATGAAATGCCCCAAACAATTCTCTCTCTCTTTGATCCTTAAAACTTCCAAGTATACAAGTGTCGTCGTACACTGGAGTGCAAATACACCTTTGCAATGGTCAGCCAAGCGACCCCCCCGCTACAAAAGCCTGCACGGATGCTCGATGCTCCCTCAAATGGTCATTAACGCATCTACCAGTTTGGCTGACATAACTGCCACAGGAGAGCGGGATGTGGTAAACTACCTCCGTCTCGCAGCGTACGAAGCCCTTAACATGCTGTTTTGCACTCTTTTGTGAAGTGCATGTACTGTTCACAGCATAGCACATTCGTGCCAGTTTTTCCGAGCGGAGGAGACTATGGGACTATTGGAACTCAAAACTTGTTAAGAGAGACATCGCATTGAACAGTATCAGATCCGCGCACGAATGGTGATGCGAGCATCAGAAAGCTCGGAGTGCAAACAACCAAGAGGCTCAAGCAGGCGGGTTTCCCTGGTGAAACAATCGCTTCTGTTGTTGAAAGCCTATTTGGTGAAATAAGGTCTGGTGTGGGGAGCAGGGGAGCCGATAAAGAATGGTCAAGGAAGCCGTTAATGGTGCCTTATTTGCACAACCTCTCCCACCACTTGAAGAAAGTGGCCGGAAAGTGCGGCCTTCCCATAGTGTTCTCCGCTCAGAAAAACTGGGGTGAATTTGCCGTGCAGTGAACAGTGCACGCACTTCACATAAGTGTGCGAAACAACATGCTAAGGGCTTCGTACGCCGCCAGACGGAGGTGGTTTACCACAACCCGCTCTCTTGTGGCAGGTGTTATGTCAGCCAAACTGGTAGATGTTTTAATGACCATTTGAGGGAGCATCGAGCATCCGTGCAGGCTTTCGTAGCAGGGGGTCACTCGGCTGACCATTGCAAAAGGTGTCCTTGCACTCCAGTGTACGACGACACTTGTATACTAGGAAGTTTTAAGGATCAAAAAGAGAGAGAATTGCTTGAGGCATTTCACATGAAAAAAGGAAGGAGAAGGTTGCATTAGCACCGCATCACTTTTGTCAAAAAGAGAAGAGATATATTTGCAAAAGGTTTCCAAGTTGGCGGGCTTGAAGAGCGTAACTTGATTGTATAACGTGTAGTACAAATGTGTCTTTGATCTTGCGCAGATCAGGATGTTCCGTAGAGTTGTATGACATGACCATCTGTTGTGATCGCGCCGACACAATGTGCGCCATGGCAGTATTTTGTCCAATGTTTCTGCGCAGAAACTGCTGCTTGTGTAATTTTTCTGCTGTAAACCTCAGCTGAAGTTCGGCGATTGTCCTCTGTGCATTCTTTCTGTGATCCGTTCTCACACAGCGCCGTTATACGATGTTCCATCAAACCCGTACTGATAACGTGGGCACAGTGTCACTATGACAACTGACGAAGCACGATTAGAAATCGCATCAGACAACGCATTGCTACAAGATCATGGCCCTGAACTTGTTAATGAAAAAAATACCAATAACGTGCCAAACATTCGGCGCAGCACACGGTATGGCCTAGCGAGCAGATCCACACAGAAACACAGAGCACAGGAAATAAGCAAGCTGACAACTCTATGCGTACACATGAGCATGTATGTTGTGGTGCTCAGGTGTACAGCCTCCCGCATTTTTATCCATATTGTGCGAGCGTCCATCCCGCATCATTTTAGCACCTCTAAGGCACAATAATCAGTGAGACATGTAGAAGTACTCTCAGGTGCACCAAGCACTATCCTGTGCAAAAGTCGTCTAATGCGATGTCCCGTTCAGGATGATGCACAACCATATTATAGTGTTCTCATGTAATATAGTTAAAAAGCGGGAGGCCTTATCATGCTCATTGCAATTTGTCAGGGGTCAGAGAAACACTCTGCCCGGATTACCAATGAGATCTCTGCCGGTCGTGAAAGTGGATGACAAGCAGAAAGGAATGAAGCAGAATTTGCTACAAACTTGCGATCTTGCAACTTTTGGAGATATCGCAGCTGGTACAATGTATGGAAACCTTTGGGTGATAACATTTTCCCTACAGTGTTGCAGTCAAGATTTCGAGATACCCGGAGCACAGCACAGAAGCATTGCTAGATAAGAGGTCAAATATAGATAAAGTCGATACCGAGCCACGAAAAAATTTTCGACTTAACTGATATGTTCAGATATCAGAGTTTGAGTTAACAAGGGTTCAAGGGATAATCCGGAGTCCCCTACTACAGCATGCCTCATAATCATATCGTGGTTTTAGCATGTGAAACTCAAGAATTTAAATTTTTTAGAGCAAACAGTATATGCATAAGATGAAATGATAATATAGAATATGCTGACAGCAGCTACATAAACAAAAATTTCATACTTTCAAGAAATTGTCGATGGTCTGAGCAAAGATCTACTAATGCCAAAATTATGGCCATTAGTTATAAATGGCCTATTCTGCAATACCTTCCTTACATTTAACTCAAATTACATGTGCAGTGTACACACATGGTGCTAACTACAGCTGAAAAAGATTGGCACTATTCCTTGAAGTAAGAAGTGCATGGTACTTTTTCACGCAATAGCAGCTGTTTGCCTTGCGATTGTTAGCCTATGCAAATGGATTTAAAACTTCTTGCGTCCCTGTCCCCTGGACAGGTTCAATAGTCGCATTGCGCCTCCTTTCATCAGTTTTTGGCCACAAAGTCATGCAGATAAAAATATTACCCTGAGTTTGAACCTGTTAATGCATTCCGTTTCATAATAATGCAATTGTGGTCACTGAAAAAAAGAAGCTCAAGTTGCGGAGCAGAAACAGATTCCAGGGTTACACCATGGCAGCTACGCCACGTAGACCTTTTCTTTTACTTCAGAAGGAGCTGACTGCAGGCATGTTCCACGGTGCAGGTTACTCTCGCCAGGATATCGTGAAGTATCCTGCAGTGTTGAAGTTCAGTCCTTTGCATAAAATGGCAGTTTCAGGTTTAGTGGGCTTGCAGGAAGACAAGCTGAAGGTAACTTCTTGGTTTAAACAGGCTTTTTTTGTTTTAATATGTCAAGCTTTCTTGCGACAGTTTGCACAGGTGGTCCCTTAGCGTCGCTATGAAGTGGACATAGAGCTGCTCTAGTTGGCATCTTGCAAATGTGTCAGTTTTCAAGCCCTTGATTTTCTGTCAGCATTCTTGAACTCTTGCTATTAGTAATTTCTGCCCGGCTGGCCGAATTATCCGGAGGCTCCACACTGACGCTACTGATGTCTTAAAGTGCCGACTTTTCAGGACAAGGTTCTTAGCTTTGTAAGTCTGGTTGAAGGAAAGGTGGCACTTAAAGATTTCTAATCTGGACACGAGTAAGACGAACCAATGTGCCTTGGCTAAAATGTGTTATCCATAACTTCTGTAGGAAATTTTGTCAAAGCTTCAACGAAAATTCATCTAATCAGGTAACATGATGATGAGGATGTGGTCAATGACCAAGTTACTGCCAGCATGCTACCACTGAGAGCAATTTTCTCAACCCTTGACTAACTGCTATACACTATGGACAAGACGTAACCAAGATTCGCTGGCTTGTTTCAATAATGTCTAGAATAGGCACCTGTAAGTGCCACCTTTCCTACAACCACATTTGCAAAGCGAAGAACCTTATCCTAAAAAGTCTGCACTTGAACACATAGATAGCGTCAGTGTGGGGCCTCAAGATAATTCGGCAAGCCGAGAAATTACTGACAGCACGATTACAAGTACACCAACAGAAAACCAAAGGCTTGGTAGACGATGCAATCTTCACAGCGCTAACTACAGCAGGTCATTGTTCAGAAGTTCTTGAATGCACAACTCTATGCCAACTTCACACCAATGCTACTGAAGCACCCATGCAGACAGTCGGAAAAAAAAAGCTTGATGCCCCACGAGAAATGCGGCCACTCAAACCATGGAAGTTATGTGTAACTTGTCTTCCTACAACTACAATGAACCTAAAGCTGCTGTTTTGCACAAGGGAACAAACACCAACACTGGTGCCTCACTCAACCCGAGTCACCTGCTCTGTGGAAGGTGCAGTCAGTCAGCTTCTTTGAGAAGATGAGGCCCGCACCTGCACTGTCAGTGAGCTGTACAAATTACAGAAGCACAGCCTACAAGCTTATGTGTCTTAGTGTGAGCAAGGAACCCGTATGGGCTCCAAAACCCATCGAACCATTTAACCCAACCCAACGAGCCAAGCTAGTTTCGTTCCGAGAAAAGTTGCAGCACGTAGGCTTTTCCTAGAATTCTTTCTCGGACAAGAACAAGCTTGGCTTGTTGTGTAGGCACATAAATAATGAAAAGGCATGCATCACTACCGGTGAAAAAAATAGAATGCAAAAAAAAGCATAGAGTACACAGGTGCAGTGTCTATCACATACCATTATTGTGCAGTAGATGCTACATTGGCTAAACAAGCCAAATGTATAAATGACAGGCTGCGTGACCACGCAAACTTGATGTGTGGGTCAGTTGGCATTAGTATTGCACTGCTCTCAGTGCAATGTGCACCCATATTTAAAAACCACTTGATTGTGGCAAAATATAAGGACCAGAGTGCTTCAGAGATATGTGAATCTTTCCTTATTCGAATGACGGGGAACCAGTGTGTTAGCTCCCTATCAATAGAATTATTAGACATTGAGACTGCTTATCATCACTGTAAAACAAATCGTGCTAGCCATGCCATGCGCCCTTTTTGTATTTGTGTGAGCAACATGCATTCAGATTGATCCATTCCACCCCTTTCGTCCTTGGCACCATATCGCTGTGCGAGTAAAAACTGGACTTTTTCTTAGTGAAAGAGTGTTAGTTTAACACACAAACTAGCTCTATGGCAGTTTGTAATAAAGGAGTATAAGCATCCTCTGAAAACATGCCCATAAAGAACAGTGCTAAAAGAGCTCTTTAAAAAAAAACATGAGTGTATCTGTCATAAAGGCCAACTCTTGTGTCTTTTACTTGACATATTTTTCAATACCAATATTGAGGTGCAAGCTCACCATAGTATATTACCTTGCCAATGAAGCAAATCACACTGGTGCTTGACTGTCGTGGGAACAACTCGGATGTGAAGATTCGCACCAATTCGCAGCATAGCATGTTCTGCTTACACTTCATCACCAGGCCCAGCCATACCTATAGCAGCATTAAAACAAGTGAGCTGAGTGCCATAAGAGAAACAATATAGAAAGTGACACTGTGAACAAAGCAACCTTCATTAGGCATAAACAGTAATAAAATGCAGACATTGTACCCATAACTAACTTGACTTTGAGCAACATAGCATGCACAGTAAGAAAGATCTGATGTATGAGCCATCTACTTGAAGATCACCCGAAAGCCCCTTTTTGTCGCCCCCCCTTCCCCTCATGCACGGATGGCTGTCTGGCTGAGTAAACCTGGTTTATCCCAGATATAGTGTAAGCAAGCGTTGTCACTTGGGGGGGCCAATCCTAATATTATTGCAGAACATGTATTCTTACAATGATGTTAATTTTTTTGTAACGCTGGCCATCCTGCAGACCCTGCAACATTACAGCATCGATAAGGCTAATCGCATTACCCGATAAGGCTAACCAATAGGTGTCCCAAGAAGCATAACTCCGGATTTCTACTGGGAAGCATTCACTACATTTTGACAAATATGCTTCTATAGCTTCAACTCTATTTTCATCAACATATAATAAGCTTCACGCATCTGCACAAACTTAATGCAAAAGGGTGCCATTAGGAATACCACAATAGTTTTCTACCAATTCAGCCTTTAAAATAAACACTGGCAAGTTCTTTACTATGCCTAGAACAAATGAAGCTGTTCTGGAATTGAATAAGCCTTTTCCATACATGCGAAAATCACCACCACTATGACTTGCTTATGGGCATTTTGTAGACAAAAAACACCAAGCACAAGAGTTGAAGCTTGGGCAAGTCGGTAACTTCATTTTGGTGGTGCTCACAATGAACACATGTGAGGGAAATAAGCGACAGACAGAGAGTGAAAGCGTGCTGTGCTCTATCGCTCTCTGTCTGACTGTGACTTCCTTGGTATGCGTGCACTGTGGATGTTCCTTATCTCTTAAGTATGTGTGCACAGTGAATACCATTGAAAGGAACATAGAGATGAGATAATGCTAGAATGAATACAATGAACAAGAAACGTGCCTTCTGATGCAGCACATCCTTATGCGACACAATTTTCTGGCAACATCCTAAGCCTGCTATTGCACTGAAAATGGCTTATTCGAGCTGCTGTACGAGACAAGTTTGCTTTTACAGAAGACTGATGACATTTGTTCAATTATTTTGACAAACTTGTGGTTATGCAGTAATGTGAAAAGGTGGCATCATTAAAAGCCACCTTAGTTCTTGTGTAAAAAAATTAAATTACATTATGGGGTTTTACATGCCAGAACCACAGTCTGATCATGAAGCACGCCGTAGTGAGGGACTCCGGAATAATTTGGACCACCTGGGGTTCTTTAACGTGCGCCTAAATCCAAGTACACAGGTGTTTTCGCATTTCACCCCCTTGGAAAGGCAACCGCCATGGTCACGATTTCATCCCGAGACCTCGTGCTTAGAAGCTCAACGCCATAGCCACTAAGCAACCATGGCAGGTATGCAAAAAAAAAAGAAAGCATACAGTCAACTCCACAGATCAGGCTAGGTATAAATAAGCAACAGTCAACAAGCTGAACCTTTGCATGATTGCTTTGCATAATGGTTGAGGTAAAAACAATTGCCGAAACATTCCAGATGCACTCAACACGATTTGGAGAAGACAGCATATGAGAGTTAAAAATGTTGAAAGGGAAATGTTTAGAGTAGTGCTTTGCTGCTGCAATGGTTTTTGTCAGTGCGCCAGTGAGCACAGTACGACTGAGGCAGCTGCTGAAAATAATAGATCCTCTTTATGGCTTTTTAGGGACTGATTTGCATGGTTTGTTGCATGCCTCAGGAATTTGCTTATTTATTATAACATACCTCATAGGCTCCAGTTGGAGTATTGCGTGAGGTGGTAGGAAAAAATTTCTGAACTAAAAAGGAGAACATTCAACAAAAGAACTCAACAAAGAAGAAAAAAACATACTCTCTCACAATGTGGCTGCAAATCGGGCAGCTAGCTTATAAAACAAAGCAATTAGAAACATGTTTCATACTGGTAGTGCTTTAGGAGACAGAATGTTAATTCTGAGCTTGGAACACTTTAAGCCACCTTTTGTGCCTTTAAGGTCTGAGGTCCCGTTCTCTCTAGTATTATGGGACTCAATAACCCGCTCCCCCCCAAATTTTTTAAAATGTAATACACAATTAGGTCAACTTACAGAAATATAATTAAGAACACAGAATTTGCGCATGCACATATGTTAGAAGAGAGAGAAACGGAAGTCTACAAGAATGCGTAATAACAAAGGTAACAAACCCCTGC